>NW_024466309.1:92500-175000 GCF_017591425.1 Ochotona curzoniae
GCACAGAGCAACAAGACAGGGAGAGGCAGCAATCTTTCTTGCATCTGCTGGCTCACTTCCCCAGCGACCACCACCAGAGCCAGCAGTGGCTGGGCCAGAACAAGCCTGGGAATCAGGAGCTTCCTCCAGATCTCCCACAGGAGCACAGGGGCACAAGCCCCTGCACCATCCTCTGCTGCTCTCTCAGGAGTACCAGCAGGGAGCTGGACCGCAGGGGAAGCAGCCAGGCTTTAAAATAGCACCCATACAGACCATCCGCCTGGCAGGCTGAGGCTTGACCCACTGGGACAACACCCCACAGCACCACCCCACAGCACCCGACTCCACCCCTTGATGGTTTCTTCAGCACCTCCTTCACCAGAGCAGTAAAGGTGCATGTCCTCGTGGCTTGCACAACCTAGGAAGTTGCATGCTGTGAGAGTTGCTAATACAAAGGAGGAATCCACGCATGCTGCTACTCTACCTTTTCCGGTGAGAAGGACTTCTGTGGAGAACAGATGTCAGCTCTTCGGGTTTCTTGTGGCAGATGGCACATCAACAGCAGGTGATGGAGCACTGCTGACCCGCAGGAGAAAGAGTCTTGAGTCCAGGATAATCCGTGGAGGAGGGTGAAGCGTTCCCTGGTAAACGAGGGCGGCAAGATTTAGCTAGATACCGTGGAGTCAAATTCCTGCCTCAAATGCACATGACAGGGATTCCTGAGCCCTCGAGTGTTTCCTAGGAGGCCCTGACAAAGGAAAGGGGTCCTCATGAGCCCATGCCCGGAGATGGCATGGGAGGCCACGCTGGACACCCATGCCACCAAGGTTGTGGCAAGAGGAGGCTTGTGGGCCCTCATGGACACACACACACACACATACACACACGGGCCCTGTGGGAGAGAAAGATAGTGGGCAGGCAGGCAGGCTGGCAGGAGGGCAGGGACAGACTCCAGCACCTGGGAAAGGGGGTCATGAGCACTGACACACGAAGAGCAAGCAAGCAAGCAGGTCATTGTGGGGAGGCCGCAGCCATCCACGTGGGCTTGAGCCGTCGAGCGACCAGGTAGGAAAGTGTCTTGTGAAAAGGGATGAGGAGCCACCAGAGAGAGCGCCGGAGAAGGCCTGGAGCCTGAAGACACCCACAAGGAAGGGCAGGGCTTCTGCCAAAAAGCAGGAGGATAACGGACCTGTTGCCAGAGACCAGCACTAAGCAAGTGAGCAGGAAAGCGGTGTCTATCAGGACAACTTGGATCAAGCACTGAGCGGGCAGGGGTAGGCAGGACAGCTGTGGAGGGCCTCCAGGAGGGGCTGGGGTGCACGGCCAAGGCACGGGCAAGCGGGGAAGGGGTAACGAGTGTGTGAGTAGAGGGCAGGGATACGGGGGAGCTCCTCCCCAAAGAGCCTCTCCAAAAGAAGGGTTCAGGGCAGAGGGCAGGAAGGGCTGCGGGGAAACAGTCCAGGGGTCCAGGCCTGTGCTGCCGGGAGCACAGGCCCTGAAAGCGCTCCCTTGTCCAGGCCCAAGTGGTTCCCCGGCCACCGTCATACCTGCTCATGACTTCTGCCACCTGCAGTACAAGTTCCCAAGTGTGCCCCAAAAGCCTGGCTATTGAGCCCAGTGCGGTGGCATAGTGGTTAAGGTCCTCGTCTTGCATGCCCAGGAACCCATATGGGTGCCACTTCTAATCCCGGCAGCCCCGCTTCCCATCCAGCTCCCTGCCTGTGGCCCGGGAAAGCAGTGGAGGACGGCCCAAGGCTTTGGACCCCTCACCCACATGGAGACCCGGAAGAGGCTCCTGGCTTCAGATTGGCTCAGCTCCAGCAGTGGCGGCCGCCTGGGGAGTGAATCATCGGACGGAAGATCTTCCTCTCTGTCTCTCCTCCTCTCTGTATATCCACCTTTCCAATAAAAATAAAAGCCTGACCATCTCCTTGCACTGCAACACGAACACAGCACTGCATGCCTGCTCAGTTGGGCTCAGCTGTGCTCCGCTGGGCTCAGCTGTGCTCGATTGTGCAGGATAGGGGAAAAAGGTGCTGGGAATATAGACGTCTCAGAATGCACCTCAAGAGACAAGGGGATGGTGTCTATTGTCCCAGAGCGCCCGTTCGAAGGCTACCTAGTGGAACATGTTTTCTCAAAATGCCTCACCACTCCAGGGGCAAGAGTATTTAAGTGGCCCGACATGGGACTACAACTTCCAGAGAGCCCATGGGCACGCAGACTGACATGGGACTTGAACTCCCACAGTGCCCTGAGCGTGCTGACGTAGGACCCCAGCTCCCACAATGCCCTGAGCATGCTGACGTGGGACTGCAACTCCCAGAGGGCCCATGGGCACGCAGACTGCCCTGAGACTGCAACTCTCACAGAGCCCTGAGCACGTAGACTTACATGGGACTGCAACTCCCAGAGTTCTTTGGGTGTCCTGACAGAGTATCTTGCTGGTGAAGGCACCCTGACACTTTTACCACAGAGGCCCGGGCTCATGCTAGGCACCAAGCGTCCTACACCCCCTCCTGGGCCTTGATATGCGGGCCGTTCGGCCTTGGACCCCTAGTCTTTAAACGACACATGTCCAGGAGCACTGTCCGGGACCCCCACCTGACGCTGCAACGACTCACAGCTGGGCTGTCTAGCACTCAGAAGGCCTGAGCCCACCCGGGATACAAAGGGCAGCTTTGCGCGCCCTCTCGTGGACAATAGCTCTCACTGCAGGACGCTCCTCCAGGCCTCTCCTGCCAGTCAAGGGAAGCAGACCCAGCCCAGAGAGGCATTCTCTCTCAAGGAGCCTCTTTACAGAGGTTACACAGTTGTTCCATCACGGAAGCCCTACGCACACCCTCGGGGTCTGCATTCGCACGGAAAAAAGCAGTCCAGAGCCACAGCACAGCACAGCACACAGCACACTTCCTCCCAGGAGCCCAGCAGCTTTCTGTCTCTTTCTGCCTGCCTACCTGCCAGCCTCCCTCTGTCCTATTTGCTTTGAAGCACAGAGCAACAAGACAGGGAGAGGCAGCAATCTTTCTTGCATCTGCTGGCTCACTTCCCCAGGGACCACCACCAGAGCCAGCAGTGGCTGGGCCAGGACAAGCCTGGGAATCAGGAGCTTCCTCCAGATCTCCCGCTGGAGCACAGGAGCCTGCACAGGGTCACAGGGGCACAGGGGCACAAGCCCCTGCACCATCCTCTGCTGCTCTCCCACGAGTACCGGCAGGGAACTGGACTGCAGGGGAAGCAGCCAGGCTTTAACAGAGCACCCCACTGGCCATCAGCCTGGGAGGCTGAGGCTTGACCCACTGGGACAACACCCCGCACCACCCCACAGCACCCGACTCCACCCCTTGCTGGTTTCTTCAGCAGCTCCTTCACCAGACTGTAGAATATTGCCCTTCCCTCCCCCCACCGGCTTGCACAACTTCTCCCATGTTGTGATGTGAGAGCGGCCGGCACAAGCCCTGAAAATCCTCCCATGTCTATGCCCTGGTGGCTTCCTGACCACCATCGCCTCTGCTCAAAGCAGCAGAGGTTCTCACAGTGACTTTCCAGAGCATGGAAATTTCCAAAAGTTAACAGGGTTGATAATTCAACTTACGCTGTTTCCCCAGAGAGGAGTAGAATATTTCCCCCATACCTGAGGACTGGATCCTGCACAATGTCTGATTGTGCAGCTCTTGAAACTAAGTCTACTGAATGAACGAAGAAACAAGAACACAGTACACTATAACCTGGTAGAAGAGCTGACAACATGGCACACTGTACTGTCATGTCAGCATCCCGTATGAGTTCACTTCTTGGTTGCTCCACTTCTGATCCAGCTGCTTGCTAACGCACCTGGGAAACACAAGATGACTCCATTGGTTTGGGACCCCACCTGCCATGTGGGTAACCTGGATGAACTTCCAGGCTCCTGGCTCTAGTCTTGTCCAGTTCTGACCATTGTGGCCATTTATGCAGTGAACCAGCAGGTAAAATACTTCCGTCCTTTCCTTTTCTATAACTCTGCCCTGACCCACTGCCAAAAAAGGCCAGGGGCTGGCTTTTTAAGAAAAAAAGAAAAAAAAAGAAAGAATGCTAAGCCATTTCTAGATTTATTGTTCTTTTATAAAATTGAAAGATTTTTTTTTTTTTGTAAAGGCAGATTCTACAAGACAAAAGTTTTTCATCTGCTAGTTCACTCCCCAAATCGCCACCATGGTCAGAGCTGAGCTGACCCAAGGTCAGGATATTCCTCTGTGTTCCACGTGGGTGCAGCAGGCTCAAGGATTTGAGCCGTCCTCTGCTCCCTTCCCAGGCCACAAGCAGGGAGCTGGATCAGCAGTATAGCAGCCAGGACAGAGCTGGTGCTCATTTAGGATGTCAATACTGCAGCAGCAGAGAATTAGTTTGCTATCCCATTGCATCATCACCACTTGTTTTAAGATTTCTTACTTCCATTCTCTTTCAAATAGTCAAGAAAGGGGTTTTAAGATGGCCGACGTAGGAGGAAGGCTGTGAGGGAGCGTCTAGTGAGAGAGGGATAGAACGCTACAGAAGCAGCAAAGAGGAACAGCAGGGAACCGCAGGGAGAGGTCCGTGAAGCTCCCTGGGACAGTGTGGAGCCAAAAAGATCCACACAACTCAGAAGAACAACGAGAACGGAGCAGGGCAAAGGTAGAGAAACCGACATCCCACTCCAGACCTGCTGAGTCACTTTTAAAAATGGCCTGACGGGAGACGCGGCCAGCTCGGAGGCGGGGAGATCAGGTGGATCGTCGCCGGCGGGAGGCCTTCGACAGCGGCGGAGGCAGACTGCAGCGGCCGGATGTTTGGTGAGTGGGGGGGTTGACGTGGCAGCCTCCGCATTCTTCGCCCCCTACTGAGGTTCCAGCCTCTGAGAACTCGGGGCAGGCAGCCTGAAACTGTTGGGTCTGTGCCTTGGAAACTACGCACAGTGGTGTTGGTGGCTGAGGGGGCCCCCGGGAAGGCTCCTCGGATGTTCCTGTGCTGAGGGGGCCAGTGCGTCTCGGTGCGCAGAGGCTGCTGGCGAGGATCTGGAGTCCCCCACATCCTGCCTGGTGGGTGCGCGAGAACACCAGGAGGACTCTGATCGCTGCGCCAAGCGGGCTGGGTGGCCCCGCCTGCAGCAGCCGCCTCCTCAGGGCAGGTGTCAGGTGTCAGGAGAGCTCGGAGCTTTGGGAAGTGTAGTGCTGTGTGTCCCTGACACACAGGTACCACTCCCATAGGGTGAACTGCTCACTCCTCGCCTCCCACCCCGCAGTCCTGAGCGTGGGCGACCCACCAGGAGAGCTCTGAAAACTCCTGCACCACACTGACACGGTGCGAACCTGCCGTGAAGTCATTATAACAGGGCGCCTGGGCCACTCCTCCGCTAAGGGCCTGTGTGGGGGAGTCACACAGGAGCAGGGGCTCTGAACACCCACACACCACGAGTGGTGGATTCACTGCACAAGAGCCACGCCTGGAAAGTGCCTCACCCACAGTCCCGTGTGTGGGAGACGCACCAGGTGGGCTCTGAAAAACCCTGCAGTCCCTGACACGGAGAACGCAGGGAGAAAGCACATAAAACCCTCTAAGCCCTGTGGATTCCCGTGCAGGGGGCACACCCAGAGAGCGCCTCCATCCCTCCACGCCCTGGGGTGTCACACCTGTAGAAGAGGTGCCCAGAGTGTGCCTGGAATCCACTGGGCCCCCAAGGTGGTGCTCTACAGCCCCGGGCCTGAGAACGCACCAATGGTGCCTTGAAAATTACCACGCCCGGCAACACCACGCCTGCAGGCTCCAATCTCTACAGGAAAGCACCTGACAGCCCCTCAACACACGGGTTCATTTGCCCCACCAGAATACACCAACGCAATGGGAAAAACCACCAGAAA
This sequence comes from Ochotona curzoniae, assembly GCF_017591425.1. Taxonomy (NCBI): domain Eukaryota; kingdom Metazoa; phylum Chordata; class Mammalia; order Lagomorpha; family Ochotonidae; genus Ochotona; species Ochotona curzoniae. The sequence goes on from NW_024466309.1 coordinate 98,356, forward strand.
GAGTTGTGCTCCAGATGAAAGAGCCAGCACCCCACCAAACAAGGGCCAAAAGCCATTATCAATATCGGCGATGCGAGATGAAGACATGGAAGTGTTACCAGCAAAGGAATTGATGAAAATAATGCTAAAATTTCTCAGAGACGTGGACACAAAGCTGGAAGACCTCCAGAACCGCATAATCACCGAAATACAACAAATCAAAACCAAACTGGATGCCCAAGATAATAAAATTGAAAGCCTCATCAACAGAATAAATGCGGCAGAGGAAAGGATCTCTGAAACAGAAGACACACAAAATGAAGGTGCCCAGCGAATTAAACAGCTGGAGACAAACCTCAGCAAGACTAATAAAATGATGCAAGAGATGAAGGATTACCTTAGAAAACTGAATATTCGGATCATCGGCCTCCCCGAGGGAGTAGAAAAACAATCAGGAATGCAAGCAGTGCTTGACGAAATTATACAGGAAAACTTCCAAAACACTTGGAACACGAATCCACCCCGCATACAGGATGGACAGAGAACTCCCAACAGACATGATCCAAAGAGATCTTCACCCAGACACACGGTGCTCAAGTTCTACTCCAATGAAGACAAAGAAGGAATCCTGAGACAAGTACGAAGTAGAGAAAAGATCACATACAGGGGAAAACCCATCAGAATCACTGCTGACTTCTCCGAAGAGACCCTACAAGCAAGGAGAGAATGGACAAAGATCTTCCAAGTCCTGAAACAAAACAACTGTCAACCAAAAATAATCTACCCAGCAAAGATCTCATTTGTATATGAGAATGAAATCAGATACTTCAATAGCAAAGAAAAACTAGAAGAATATGTCTACACAAAACCAGCTCTGCAAAGTCTCCTTAGAAATGCGCTAGTCCCGGACAAAAAGGAGGCAAATCACAAACAAAGTTGGCAAATAAGAAGGTCTCCAAACTAAAAGCTGCACAAACAAGACAATTAGATAGGCAACAACACACACACAACACAATCACATGGCAGGGCAAAATTGCAACCTCTCAATTTTAACTCTCAACACAAATGGTCTAAATTCACCAATCAAAAGACAGAGATTAATAGAATGGATCATCAAACAAGACCCAACCATCTGTTGCCTACAAGAAACGCATCTAACCAAAAAGGATGCAAAGAAACTGAAAGTGAAGGGATGGAAAAAGATATTTCACGCCAATAGACGAGAAAAAAAAGCTGGGGTAGCTATCCTAATTTCAGACGAAATAGATTTCATTCTAACTAACATCAAAAGAGACAGGGAAGGCCATTTTATACTGGTGAAAGGAATGATCCATCAAGAAGCAATCACCATCATTAATGTTTATGCACCGAATCTTAATGCACCTAGTTACGTAAAGCAATTACTTACAGACTTAAGGGAAGACATAGACACCCGCACAATTCTTGTAGGCGATCTCAACACACCTCTAACAACAATGGACCGGTCTACGAAACAAAAACTCAACAAAGAAACAACAGAGCTCACACAAACAATAGAACAACTGGACTTAGTAGACATATATAGAACTTTTTTTTTTAAAGATTTATTTTTTATTATTTTTTTTATTGGAAAGGCGGATATACAGAGAGGAGAGACAGAGAGGAAGATCTTCCGTCCGATGATTCACTCCCCAAGTGAGCGCAACAGGTCGATACTATGCCGATCCGGAGCCAGGAGCCTCTTCCGGGTCTCCCACGCGGGTGCAGGTTCCCAAAGCTTTGGGCCGTCCTCGACTGCTTTCCCAGGCCACAGGCAGGGAGCTGGAAGGGAAGCGGGGCTGCCGGGATTAGAACCGGCGCCCATATGGGATCCCGGGCGTGCAAGGCGAGGACCTTTAACCACTTGCACCACTGCGCCGGGCCCGACATATATAGAACTTTTTATCCTAAGGCCACAGACTATACATTCTTCTCAGCGGTGCATGGCACCTTCTCCAGAATCGACCACATGATAGGACATAAAGCGAATCTAAACAACTTCCAAAACATTAGTATCATACCATGTACCCTCTCAGACCACCATGGGATGAAACTGGAAATCAACAACTCAAAACTCCCCAGGAAGTATAGGCACTCTTGGAAATTGAACAATATGCTATTAAACGAACAATGGGTCAGAGAAGAAATTAAAGATGAGATCAAAAAATTTATGGAAACCAATGAAAACTCTGATACAACATTCCAAAACTTGTGGGACACCGCCAAAGCAGTGCTACGAGGTAGATTCATCACAATCGGAGCGCATGTCAAGGCCCAAGAAAGACGCCAAATACAGGAACTAACCGCACACCTCCAGGATCTGGAAAAACAGCAGCAGAAGAGTCCCATGCACAATAGGAAACAAGAAATCATCAAAACAAGGGAGGAGATAAACCAAATAGAAATCAAAAAAACTATACATAAAATCAACAAATCAAAAAGTTGGTTCTTTGAGAAAATAAACAAAATAGACACTCCACTGGCCCGATTGACCAAAAAAAAAACAAGAGAAAGTGAGAATCAATAGCATTAAAGATGAAAAAGGCAACATAACAACAGACACTGCAATCATTAAGAAAATAATTAGAAATTACTACAAAGAACTGTACTCCCACAAATTTGAGGACCACCAAGAAATAGAAAAGTTCTTGGACTCCCACCACTTACCAAAACTCAGTCCGGAGGCAACTGCAGAATTAAATAAACCCATAACCGAGGTAGAGATTGAAACAGTCATCAAGGATCTCCCAACGAAAAAAAGCCCAGGCCCAGACGGCTTCACTACAGAATTCTACAAAACATTCCGAACAGAACTAACCCCAATCCTCTACAAGCTCTTCAAAACAATAGAGGAGGAAGCAACCCTCCCAAACTCATTCTATGAAGCCAACATCACCTTAATCCCAAAACCGGATAGAGAACCATCAGAGAAGGAAAACTACAGACCTATTTCTCTGATGAACATTGATGCTAAAATTCTCAACAAAATCCTAGCCAATAGAATTCAAAAAATCATCAGACAGATCATTCATCCGGATCAAGTAGGATTCATCCCTGGAATGCAGGGATGGTTCAACATTCAGAAATCCATAAATGTTATAAACCATATCCAAAAACTGCAAAACAAGAACCACATAATAGTTTCAATAGATGCAGAAAAAGCTTTCGACAAAATCCAACACCTCTTCATGCTAAAAACTCTAGCCAAAGTAGGCATAGATGGGAAAATCCACAACATAATTAAAGCAATTTATGAAAAACCCAACGCCAGTATCATACTGAATGAAGAAAAGCTAGAACCCTTCCCACTGAGATCTGGAACAAGACAAGGGTGCCCGCTATCACCACTGCTATTCAACATAGTCCTAGAGGTACTTGCAGAGGCCATAAGACAAGAAAAAGAAATCAAAGGCATACGAATAGGAAACGAAGAAGTCAAGCTTTCACTATATGCAGATGACATAATCCTATACATAGAAAAACCAGGAGACTCAATACAGAAACTGCTAGAACTTATACGAGAGTTTGGCAGAGTGGCAGGGTACAAAATTAACGAACGAAAATCAACAGCCATAGTGTACGCAAATAACACCAAGATGGAAGAAGATCTAATCAACAGGATACCATTCAAAAAAGCAGAGAGAAGTATGAAGTATTTGGGAATAAATCTAACCAAAAGCGTAGGAGACCTATTCGAAGAAAACTACAAACTATTTAAAAAGGAAATTGAACAAAACCTCAAAAGATGGAATAACATCCCATGCTCCTGGATAGGCAAAATCAATATCATTAAAATGTCTATACTACCACAAGCAATATACATTTTCAACGCAATTCCAATCAAATTGCCCAAAACATTCTTCACGGAACTGGATACAATGATTCAAAAGTTCATCTGGAAACACAAAAAACCACGAATAGCTAGAACCATCCTGAAAAATAAGAGGTTAGCAGGGGGAATCACAATCCCGGACCTCTGGACATATTATAGAGCAGTGGTTATCAAAACAGCCTGGTACTGGCACAAAGACAGAAAGGAAGATCAATGGAATAGAATAGAAGCACCAAAAGGGAACCCACACAAATACAGCCAATTAATCTTTGACAAAAAGACCAATGACAGCTCAAGCAAGTGGGAAGGCCTCTTTAGTAAATGTTGTTGGGACAACTGGCTGATAGCCTGTAGAAACAAAAAGATAGACCCACATCTATCACCATACACTAAGATCCAATCTACATGGATAAAAGACCTAAACCTACATCCAGAAACCTTCAAACTCTTGCAGGAAAATGTAGGAAATACCCTGCAAGACCTAGGAGTAGGTCCTGACTTTCTAAGAAGGACACCAAAAGCAATAGCAGTTGAGAACAGAATAAACAAATGGGACCTCATCAAACTAAGAAGCTTCTGTACAGCAAGGGAAACAATCAACAAAGTAAAAAAGCAACCCACAGAGTGGGAGAATATCTTTGCACACGATATAGGCGATAGGGGGCTAATCTCCAGGATATACAAAGAACTTCAAAACAACCAAAAAACCAAAACAAACAAGCCACTCAAGAAATGGGCACGGGAAATGGGCAAACATTTCACAAAGGAACAAGTCCAAATGGCAAACAAACATATGAAAAAATGCTCCAGCTCCCTAGCAATAAGGGAAATCCAAATTAAAACATCGATGAGGTACCACCTAACACCAGTAAGATTGGCCCACATAAACAAGAACACCAACGACGCTTGCTGGCGAGGATGCGGGGAAAAGGGAACCCTACTCCACTGCTGGTGGAGCTGCAAATTGGTACAGCCTTTATGGAAATCAGTCTGGAGAACACTCAAACAACTCAAAATCTGCATACCATATGACCCAGCAATAGCACTCCTAGGAATATATCCAAAACACCTGTTTTACGACAAACCAACATGCATCCCTATGTTCATTGCAGCACAATCAGTAATTGCAAAAACATGGAAGCAACCGAAATGCCCATCAGCAGAAGATTGGATAAGAAAGCTTTGGTTCATCTACTCCATGGAATACTACTCAGCTATTAAAAAAAACAAAATGCAGTTCTTTGTGGCTAAATGGGTACAACTGGAAACTATAATGCTAAGGGAAATGAGCGAATCCCAAAAGATTAGATACCACATGTTTGCCTTGATTTAACCTGTAATTTTTTTGTTTGGTTGTTTGTTATTTTTTTGAACCTGTCATTGATACTGTCTCAACCCAGATGTTTCGAAGAATGGAACTTGCATTATTTTTAACATATTGTTTACCCAATACTATGTCAATTAATTCCATAATGTTGTATATTGATACTGAGGCCTTGTTGGGGCTTTTAACTGACTGGATCTTTACTCTGTTAGACCTACCTTCAGACCAGAGAAGGTCTCCCCAAGAGGCCACTGAACTTATCTGGACAATAAGACGCTGAACTTTATGCTAGGCATGTGTTTGCAAGGAATGAATCTCAACTGAACTTGAACTATGGTTGTGCAACAAGGTGGAGGAATCCACCATGGGGGGAGGGGTATGGGAGGGGTGGGGGGAATCCCCAGCGCTTATAAAACTGTACTACATAATACAATGTAAGCAACAATAAAAAAAAAAAGAAATCAGAACAGATCAAAGTTCTCTGAGTTCGAACATCTGATAAAAGTTTCACAGGATAAAAACTTGACAAATAAAGGCACACAGAAGGGTCTGGGGGTCAGCTGAGAAGACAGGGCAGGAAAGTGGTCATAAACTGTTCAGAGCAGCTCCAATGCTTACTTGCTACCGTACTTTGCACTACTTGATCTTTTCTTCCTATACTTTTCATGAGGTTCATCCAGCTTCTCTATGATGCTTTTTATTTGCTGAATCGTCTTAAAGGTTGTTACAGAATCTTCAATTACAAAGTTAGAATAATTGTCAGGCTCTTTCTGTGGTCCCTGGTAGACTGCTATTGTTCCACAGGCCTCTACAAGAAACAGCAGAAATCTGGGATTAGAACACTTACTCCCACAAACACAATTTGTACCTTAAGAACTTAAAGGTTTCTAGCTAGGGAAACTTCCCTTGGTTGTGCATAGATGTCTAAAATGCAGACATTTGATTAGGCTCACACATAAAGATCGTACTCTTCAGGATATTTCAACTTTCATTTGGGTGTTCAAAAAACACAGCATTCTTGACTTCTACAAATGCTGCCAAAGCAACACTTCAGAAATTGAAAATAAAAGACCAAGGTTATATAAAGATCATAGTGAAATTACCTTCCATCTTCTGCAGCTCCGGAAAACTGAGAGTAAAGTGAATAAATTCTTTCTATTTCTCTGCCTTCATCAATATCTATTTGGATGTCTGCAGGGATACCTCTATGGTAAAGACAGTGGGAAAGTTTTACTTCATTAATATGCCAAAGGCTTTCAATGTTTGGAACTAAAAACAAAATTTGAACTACAGAAAGTTAATTTCATGAACATTTTTTTAAAATGGGGCCAAGAGGAGCTTGGCTGTTTTATGACTCCAATCACTAATCATAAGGAGGGGGGTTATAGTTAACACAGTTCTGCCAACCTATGCTTCATTACAAAGGTAAGATATGACTCTGTAAGTCTACAGAGTTGCATGGCTGTTCCAAACAGCAGGACACAGAAATGAAGTGCTATTTTTTCTTGCTGTCTTGCTGAGGCTTCTAACACTGGTGTGTATGTGCATGTGTGCGTGTGTGCGTGTGTGTATATATGTAGAACTTGTGCAACCACTATTAATGAGATTCCCAGCATTCCACATTCCTCCCTTGTCAACATTGCCTTTATGAACACACTTTTCTAGATACTTTATATCTGTTCTCATATAATATGTGGCTTTTATGTCCAGCTCCCATAATTCAGCATAATGCCTCCCACATTCCTCTGTGCTGCAGTGTGTTCATACTTCTTTTGCCTAGTAAAATAATCTCGCATTACATTTAACTACATGGAAATGTACTTTAAAACACGGCTTTTGCAATCAGAAGGAAACCTACGCAGTATATGGCTTGCTGCCAGCAGTATTTTCACTGGTTTCTTGGCAGCACAGCCAGTTTCCATTTAGAAAAGCAAAAGGATGAAAAGAACCGAGCCTGTTCTGATTGCACCGGCTCACCCTGCAGAGGACATCTATCCATTTTTTAGCTTCTACACAATTATTCACGTAGAGTGGCTTCTTTGTATGTATTACTTGGAACATCTTCACAGATAATTAAAATAAAGTTAGTGAAAGAATTTAAAAACCAACACACAGTACAAAGCAGAATATATATAAAAAAGGAAATCTAACTCGTCTGATTAGATGACAGTTGGGAAATGTTACTTTTCAAGCAAGCAGTCTCTAATTCACTTAGCAGTACAACACATTTTGTAGCTTTGAGGAGTCACCTGAGCCCAAAGAAACAGACTCTAATGCAAGAAGGAGCGGCAAGTTTCCAACGGAAGAAAAAGAATGAGTGAAGGCAAAGCAACAGGAGAACCCTGAAGAGCAAGGAAATCACCTGTGTGGCCTAGAGTGTCTGGGAACCCACTGACTAGCTAGGAGGCTCGGCTGGGATTATGACACTCAGACCCTTGGATGGCCAACAGGGAAGTTTAATCAAACAGAAATACTGAGAAAAGCACCTGTAACTTATTCACAGGCAGGCTGCATGAAATCTCAATAATGGACAATTTTAGGACAGCATTCAAGTTCTCAATTAATGATTAACAGTAAACAATAAAACTCCCTGTAAATTTTCTAAGGTACACATACAATTTAAAACTATTTAAATACGACTTACATTTTTCTTGTTAAAAGAACTCTCTTCCAATTTTTCCACAGCAAGAATGTTTTTTACTGGAACTGTGTAAATAGCATCTTTGCCTAAGTAATAGAAGTAGGACAAAATTAAAACAATTTTAATTTTAAAGGTGAGATGTTCCCTATAAAGTTTTTCTTCTTGATGGCAGAAGGAAATGCAACCCAAAGGGACTTAGACATGACTTCCATAAAAGTATTTTTGTCTCATGAACAACATGATTTTTGATTTCTATACGGTGACTTTTTCATTCATATTAAATGTTTTCAAGGTAAAAATATGGGACCACATTTATTCTCTATGTACAAATTGGAATGTTACCAAATTTTGTTACCATAACTGAATGGGGATTGAAAAATGAAAATACTTAGTAATATAAATCTACTTAAAAACTTTCTGAAATTTTATTTCCTGGAAATTACATAAGCACTGAATATGACTACATAAATCCATTCTCCTATTTTTCTAACCGATTATTTAACAAATATTTTGACTGACCCTCACAATGTTTCTAAGCAAATGTAAAACCATTGTATATTGATTAGTCAACTAAAGCTGGAAATTTTACTCTGAGATACAGGGAACAAACATTCATTTGGTAGAATGAATCCTTGACCCTAATAACTTGGGAATCTGAGCTTGATAAAGGAGGTTCAAAATTAACTCGACAGGAGAATGCAATGCAACGCAGTCCATCTAGGACAGATGTATCTCAGCCACAGACACCAACAGGCAAACAGAATTCCCACGTTCAGTCATTTTAATTCTATTCTTAGAAAATCAAAGCATTGCTCTGATCTCTCCCAGTGCGCCCAAGATTTGTTATAATAATATGCAGAATGAAGTCTATAAAATAAAGATAAAGGCAAAATAACATATCTTATATTAATAAATTAATGTACTGCTTTTATGGCAGGGAAAAGTGTTTGGTTAATACAGCCTTTCTGTCTTAGAGAGGTTAACAGAATATTTACTAATTCTACTCCCTTATGTAGATCTAAACTTTATATAAGCTAAGTAGTTGTGCTATATATGTGTGTATATCTATGTCTTAAAAAGGCAAAACATATTTAATTCAATTATCCTATAGTGAATGTCTGCTAGTCCAGACACCATTATATAATCATATAGTAACAAAAAGAACACAGAAGTTTGCATTAGGTCTTGAAAGACTGGTTAAAGACAGGTACATATTAGAGATGAAAGCTCCAGTGAAAATAAAATGGGGTGATGTAAAGCAACTGGAAGTTACTTAAATTGTGTGGTTAGGAAAAACTTTTCTGAGGCATTGTTATTTGAAATCAACAAATATAAATCATGGAATTCTATAAGACCATTGGCAGTCCTCTGGAAGCAGACAAAATCACAGTTAGGACAGCAGGTGTGGGGCAGGAAGCCACAGCCACAGGGAGGATAGGACATCTGCAGAAGTGGGAGTGGTTAGAGCATAGCTTCAAGCAACAGCCAGAGAACACAGACAGCTGGTGGCTGGGGAGACGTCCTCTGAAATGTCTTAGGATTAACTGGTGTGTGATGCAGCTGGAACAGCTGGGCCCAACAGACTCTCCCTACTAACTGGTTTCAGTTAAGGAACACTCAACAGAGGCTTACACCTACACTTGGAAGCAGCAAGGACTCAGAGGGGACACAGCAGTGCAGCCTCACAGGAAGCTGCTGACTCGAGGAAGGAAGCAGAGCGCTCACCCAGTAAACAAACAGCAGCACTTTCCCCTCAGTAACCCGTCTTGATCCTCTCTCATAATAACTCATGGCAAGCTGCTCAACACTCATGCAGGTAAATCACTAGTAAAAGAAAATCATCAACAAGATGAGGAAAATTGGCACCTGAAATGAAACACACATGCAATGCAGGAAATTAGGAGTGCAGTGAAGGGAAGACTTGTCTTTAGGATTCACAGGTTTCAGCGACAGAATTCTTAAAAATTTCAGGGAGGTTCTACCTTCAGATATATTAAATAAAAAGCATGCATATATCCTAAAATTGCTGTGTTTATTGATCTTTTTTAAAAATTAGTTATTTGTATTGGAAAGGCAGATGCACAGAAAGGAAGCCTTCCCAACTGGCCACAACAGCCAGAGCTGAGCCAATCTGAAGCCAGGAGCCAGTAGCTTCCTTCAGGTCGCCTATGCGGGAGCTGGGTCCCAAGCTTTGGGTTGTCTTCCACTGCTTTTCCTGGCCACAAGCAGGAAGCTGGATGGGAAGTGAAGCAGCTGGGACACAAACCAGAGCCCATATAGAATCCTGGTACATGCAAGATGAGGATGTAGCCACTGAGCCATCGCATCTGGTCCATGTATTTATTGATTTCTGAACAAATCAAAATGCAACATAGGCAGAGAAAACACACTGCTTTCAGGCACATACACTGCCATATTGTTCTTAGGGTTAGCTTGATAGCCAATAGTGCGAAAAGGAAAGAATTACAGTATCTAATTCCATTTGTGTGAAACAACCAGAGTAAGCAGATCCACTCAGTGGTTGCCAGGGTCTCGGAGAATGAAGAAAGTAACTTAATTAAAGGGCCTCTTTTTGGGATTATTACACAACTTTGTGAATCTAGTTGTTCCTTGGGTTCGGGAACTCTCATGAAAGTGAAAATCTTCAGATGCTCAAGTCCCTTCTAAACAATGGCATAAGTATTTGCACATAAAATACACACATTATCTTTTAAAATCATCTTATGTACTGGGCCCAGTATTGTAGCCTAGAGGCTAAAGTCCTCGCCTTGAACATACTGGAATCCCATATGGGCACAGGTTCTAATCCCAGCAACCCCACTTCTCATCCACCTCCCTGCCTGTGGCCACAGAAAGCAGTCAAGGATGGCCCAAAGCCTTGGGACCCTGCACCCACATGGGAGACCCAGAAGAACCTCGGAGCTCCTGGCTTTTAATTGGCTCAGCTCCAGCCATTGTGGTCACTTGGGGACTGAATCATCGAAGAGAAGATCTTCTTCTCTGTCTCTCCTCCTCTCTGTATATCTGACTTTACAAGAAAAATAAATTAATGTTTAAAAAAATCATCTTATATACTTTAAATCACCTCTTGGTTACTTATAATTTATTTAATTATGTTACAATTTATCACCTGAAATAGCTGTTAGGGTAGTGTTTAAAGAATAACAACAACAAAAAAAAAACTGTATGTATTCTATACAGATGATCATCCTAGTCCTAACTACATTTTCAACGTGCTGAATCAGAGATGTAGAACTCCTCTGACCATACAATGAAACTAATAAACTATACACTTTTAAAGGGTAGAGTTTATGGAGTGTTAATTATGTCTTAACTTTTAAAACAATCCAACAAAAATAGAAGTCTATTTACATATGAAACCTAAAGGACACAACTAAAATAAAATAATAATAACTTTTTGATAATACAAAAATGGTGAGTGATTCATTGTTACAGAAATGAAGTATAAAACTGAGAGAATTACTGGAAATAATGGCTTCAGGGATCTGGGAAACAACAGGCAGCAGAGTAACCTGGGACAGTTTACTCATGAAAAACTGCACAGATGAAAATGGCTTTCTTGCTAGGGCTCGCCCCATCTTCCCTAGCTGCGGCAGTGCTGGGGACAGGCTACAGATTCAGCTTATAGATGAGACTGGGCAATAGAGCTATGGAAGAACACAATAAGAAACTTCCCAGATCCCTGGCTTACTGCTGAAGTATACGCATGAAGAGGAAACTTTCCAGAGAGTGAAGCAAAAGTCAAAAACCTGGAGACTTCTAATTACTAAACTATGCAACTCCCGCAAGGAAGTAGGCCTGGGAGGTGTGGCTCCTGAACAGGCATCCTTAACTACCCAGAGTCTCACACACATATACTCTGAGACTCTTTGTGTAGACCATCCTTGAGAAGGAAAAACAGAATCCAAAAACTGACAACTACGGTTTTTAACTGTAAGACAGACATGGCAATCACCTAAGGAAAAAATTGGTCAACTGAGTAGGCCCCAAATGCTCAAGAGAAACAGGCTAATGTCTCAGTGAATATCTAAAGATAAAAATGGAAATGGTAAAAAAAACAAAGCAAAACAAAACAAAAAAACAACAAATGGAATTCTGGTACATGCCAAACAGTATTGAAAATCAAAAATCTCCAACAACTCAACAGTAGACTGGAGATCCTAGGGTTAGCAGTGACATTAAATAGAAATTCCTAATTTGAAGAACAGAAGAACAGGCTGTGTCTCAGATCTGTGACACAATATCAACCATCAACATAATCGGAAATCTGGAAGGAGAAATGGATAGAAACTTCCCCAGTTAGGTAAAATGCATATTATAGGTCAAAAAACATTAACAACTTTTTGAAAATTATCAGCCAGCGCTAGCCAGTGTTGTATGATACTGGATGAAGTCATTCTCATTTGAAAGGCAAAGAAATACAACTCTTCCATCTTCTATTTTACTCCTCTAAACAGCCGCAATCATCAGAGGTGGGCCAGACCAGCCACAGGCTCAGAGCTCAATGTGGGTTTTCTGTATCAGCGGCTCCACAGTGGAGCTGTCACCCACTGCTTCTCAGAGTGCACATGAGCAGGACGCTGTACTGGGAGCAGAGAGCAAGGACTGCAATACAGGATGTGCACGGAGAGTGACAACATCACTGCTGTGCCTGCTTCAGTTCCCAAAGTTTCGATTTTTAATGAGATCTAAGTGAGTTTTTTTAAGATGTATCTATGTTTGTTAGAAAGTCAGATCTATAGAGAGAAGGAAAGACAGAGAAAGATCTTTCATACACTTGTTAACTGCCCAAGTGGCCGCAATGGCCGGAGCCAAGCCGTTCCAAATCCAGGATCCACGAGCTTTTTGGCGTCTCCCACATGGGTACAGGGTCCCAAGGCTTTGGGCCATCCTCTATTGCTTTCCCAGGCCACAGGCAGGGAGCTGGATGGGAAGCAGGGCAGCTGGGACACATATGGGATCCTGGTGCATGCAAGGTGAGTATTTAAGCATCAAGCCCTCGTGACAGGCCCTAGCATTCTCTATAGTCAAGACTGCTTGTAACGGTGGTCTCTGGTTTGTTAAACATGTGTCACTCCCTCTGTATTCTTGGATTTTTCTGGCTTTTAAGATCTATTTTTTCTTCAACATCTCTTCTCCATTCTTTTTCTATTATCCTTCTGAAATACTAGCCATACATTTCTTGGCTTGCTTGATACTGTTCCAGAATTCACTGAGTTTCCATTCATTATCTTTCTAATGTTTTCTGGACCTTCTTAATTCCTGAGCCGTCACACTTTTGATACTTCAATGACATTTTGGAATTGTTAACTAAATATCTCTAAGTAAAATTTCAAACTCTGTTGGGGACAGAGCTGAAAACTCCATAATTTAAAAGAAATATTTCAACTGAAAGAGACAGAACAAAGGTCTGCAACAGCTGGGGCTGGGCAAGGCCGAAGCCAGGAGCTCAGAACTCAGTCAATTTGTTGGTACATATTTATTCACCGTAGTCTATAATGGCCCTTTATATTTCTGTGGTATCAGTTATAAGGTTTTATTTAATCAGGTTTCCCCTCCCCCATTGGCAATACTACTACGCGATGTAATGTTTCTTTTTTTCCAGAGAGTCAACTCTTCATTTCAATGACCCTTTGTAGTTCTGCCCTTTATTTTATTGAATCTTACTGTATCTTTGTTTTCACTCTCTCTAATCATTTTGGGTTTGGCTTGTTCTTGGTTTTCTAGTTCCCTCAAGTTGCTTCACTTAGGCTGGTTGGAATTTTTTCTTTTTTTTTTATTCCCATGTAGCACTTACTGGTATGGACTTTCTTACAACTTTTCCCCCCAACATTCTGTAGGTTTTTATATATTGTGTCCATTTTCATTTTCTTGAAGACATTTTTAAATTTTCAATTTCTTCATTGACTCACTTCTCATTTAAGAGCATGTTCATTCTTGAAGTTCCTTTTGTTTATGTTTTTATTCCATAAGATAAGATAAAAGCTCTGATATTTTCAAATTCACTGTTATTTTATGATATAACATATGGTCTATTGCAGAGAACATTCCAATGTGCTAAAGAGCAAAATGTATAAGTTGTTGGATTAAATGGTATGTAGATATCGATTAAGTTGATTTTGGTCCACAGTATAGTTTAACTTTGTAGATGAGGCTGAATCTGGAGCCTGAAGCAGCAATTGAACCTGGACACTCTGCTGCTGAGACGTGGCTGTCCACCTCTAGGCTTTACACCTGCTTCCTCCTTAATTTTCCGACCAGATGATATTTTTTCAGTGAGTGATGAAGCCCTCAGGGATGAGTGCACCGGAGTTTCTCTCTCCTTTGAAATCTAATAACATTTGCTTCGCGTAACAGGCTGCTTCACTTGAGTGTGCATTTTATCTGTATATGCATTTTCTCTTGTTGAATTACTTTATTGTTATATAGTGTACCTCTTTGTCTCTGCTTGCAAAAACTACCACTTTTGTGTGCCAGCTTTTTTGTTGTGAAAGGTTTTCTCCGGTCTTGTGTCCTAGGGTGGAGTCTCAATATTCTGTTGCTTTTGGTTCGAGGTGGGTATGTGGTGGGTGTGTTAGTTCAAGTCATGTAGCAATTTCAGCTGTAGTCAACATTTGGCAAACTGTGGTGGTATCTCAGTGGGTTAGGTTGCAGGATTTATGAAAATACATCACCTGTGGGCTTTAGCTGCTTTAGGCAGGGTACATTTACTGGTGGCTCTGGAGACGCTGTGAAAGGCAGTGGGTATGGGGTGCTCATTAGTTTCCATAGGATTTCTGGGGGGTGAAGGGTTGCTTCTCTGTTGGGCCCATGTAAGTGATGCTTAACTGGTATATCAGCAAAAATGGGAGAGTTTTTTTTTTTTAAAGATTGATTTATTTATTGGGGAGAGAATCAAGATGGCGGAATAGAGTAAGGACATGTTTAATCAGACGGAGAAACATTTAATTAGGATGAAGCAGAGAGGACATATTTCAGGAAAAAGGGACAGGACAGAACAACAGCAGAGGGGTACCTGGAGACTGACAGACACAGGAAAGCAGGGGGCACAACAGTGTGTGTGGCAGTGAATGATACTCCAGCATGGCAATCTAAACTCCAACAGCAGCCAGAACTCCACCAGCAACCAGGTGGGAAGGGACTTACACTGGGAACTTGGGAGGTGAACCCAGACAAAGTACTGTCCATCCTGCTGGTCCCTTTGATTTGACCAGGAGCAGAGACAGAGCAGCAAATCTCAGGCAGTGAGAGAACAGAGTGAATTTCATAGCCCAGTCAGCCCCCTAGAGCTGAATTGGGCACCATTTTGCATAAGGAGAAAAGGGCAAAGGAAAGGACTGAGCATGCTCTGAGCAGGGAGTGAGCTCATTTCTGACTGGGTGAACTGCAACGACGTGGCATTCTATGGGTTCCATCCGGGGCATGTCTGAGTAGCCCTTGGATCTGACAGCCAGCAGATCAAGAACTGTTGTGGTAGCATGCCAGGCACCATTTGCGCACTGTGGCAATAGCTTTGGGACTGCAGGGGACAACAGAGAACTGCACATGTGCTGAGCTTGCGAGAGCTTGCTGAGGTTCTGCAGGAAAATAATACCGACTGTGATATTGTACTGGTCAAAATAGGTCCATGTAGCACCCAGACCTAACGTCCAACAGGTTCTGACAAGATCAGCGCCACCAACAACCTAACTAGATAGGACACCTGGTGTCTCTCTAAGCCTGGAACTCACTCCAACAGGAAGAGGGAGAAAGGTTGCAGAGACAACGGTGCAGCCTCAGCACGGTATCACAGGAGGTGGAGATTGGTGAGCCAAGAGCTGGGGCTGTGGAGACCACGGTGGATATCTGACATAAGAAGTCAAACCTGGAACTCACTGGAGGTTGTGGCACAAGTGGCTGCAAGCAAAAAGTTGTGTGCCAACTGCAATAAGTGAAATCGCATTGTAGACCTGTGGGTGACACAGCTTAGAAATCTGCCCCAAGAAGAAGACTCTGCTAACCAGAAGTACAATGATCAAGAGCAAAATAAGAGACAAAGGCACAATCAATATTACTGAAAACTCCCCTGCAAAGGAGCAAAACCCTATGCCAACCTCAGAGTTAACTGAGGAAGACATTGAGAAAATGGGGGACACAGAATCCATAAGACTCATTTTGAAGATTCTGGTCAAAAATGAGAAGCTCATGCAAGAGTTCAAAGAATTTAAGGAAGCAGTAAAGCAAATCAAGGCTGGTATATCAGAAATTAAGAACACAGTAGAGCAAATTACAATTACAGTGGAGAGTCTCCAAAATAGAATGAAGCAAGCAGAAGAAAAAATCTCAGAATTGGCAGATATCTCCTGTCACCAGGGGGAAGCAAACAAAAAGCTGGAAACAGAGCTGGATCAGGCCAAAAAAAGTATTCAAGAATTGAAAGACACTATTAAGAGGCCAAATATAAGAGTTATGGGAGTCCCAGAAGGTGCAGAAAGAGAAGCTGAGTTTGCAAATATATTTAATGAAATAATAAAGAAAAATTTCCCTAATCTGAAGAAAGAATTGGGAAACAAGATCCAGGAGGGAAGCAGAACTCCCAACAGGCTTGATCAAAAGCTATCTTCACCAAGACATATGATTATCAAACTCTCTTCAGTTGAACATAAGGAAAAGATCCTTAAATGTGCACCTGAAAAACATCAATTGACATATAAAGGAATGCCAATTAAGCTCACAGGAGGTCTCTTCCGGGAAACTCTACAGGCAAGAAGAGAATGGAGTGACATTGTTAGACTCGGGGAGAGTCCAACCCCGTGGAGGGGAGCCGCACCGTCATTGGCAAAACAAGTCAAACGCAGAGGCTGTAATAAGCATGAGGATTTTATTGAGCATTCGCGAATGGGCAACAGAGTCTCTGGAGGCACCCAGGACTCTGCGCGCCTCACAAACATTTTGGAACAGTTTTTATAGGGCAAAATCATAAACTCTGCATAACAGTCAGCATTTCTCACTATCAGATTAGATAGCCCGGGGGTCCCTTAACTTTGTATATTTTCTCAACTATTGACAGTCTGCATTCCTCGTCTTAGGACTAGGTGACCTGGTACTTTCTCACTTTCTTATCCATTACATTCTTGCGTTGGCCTTGCTTTTTTATCTTCTTTATTCCTGTAATTGTCTGACTCATTTCTGGGAAACTAAAACTTTACTTGTTTCATGAAATGACTTTTCTATATTTATTCTAACATAGCTCTACTCTTGCTCAGCAGAAAGCAATATACAGAAGCAAAATCAAGCAGTTATTCTAAGCTCTTACAACATATTCCAGATTCTAAAAGAAAAAAAATTGTCGACCTAGGATAACATACCCTGCAAAGCTTTCTTTCATCTTTGAAAATGAAATAAAATTCTTCCAGAGTAAAGAAAAGCTAAAAGTATTTGCCTCTTCCAAACCTGTTCTACAAATGATACTTCAAGATGTTCTCTTGACAGAGAAGAGGAATAGCACCTACCAAAACCAAAGGCAAATGGGAAGAACATCCCAGTAAAATGACAACAGAAGACTAAACCAATGCACAACTCATTCCTAAAATGACAGGACCAAAGTACCACCTATGTATCTTTAACTCTGAATGTAAATTGCTTAAGCTCAATCAAACATCATAGATTAGTAGACTGGACTAAAAAACAAAACCCATTTGTTTATTGTCTGAAGGAGACATACTCCAGCAAAGATCAGTGGAAACTCTATCACACGGGTTTTGTTGTTTTCTGTTGGTTTCATCTCTTCAAAACACTTTCTTCTGATTAAATCATTCAATGACTTGTAGATCATGCAGTGGCATCATTTTCTTCAAGAAGGTCCTTGATTTTCACTTCTTTAGCTACACGTTAGACATTTAATAGCATGTTGTTTAACTTCTTGGTGTTGTTAATTTCTTTTTTCTCTTGGATGTTGATTTTGTTTTGTGGCTCTTCTTTTAAGGGAAGGCATAGTAGTTGTGTAATGGAGACTGTCATATCTAGTAACATGTCCTTTAACTTCATGGCATTGTAAATTTCTATTTTTCTTTCTATTGTTGACTTTGTATCATGACTTTTCATTTAAGAGAATGTACAGTAGTTATGTAATGGAGACTAACAACCAGATGTGAGGATGCAGTGTGGTATGCATTTCTATTTGCAGACAAAGATGGACTTACAGTGAAACTGTTTATGTTATATTTTGAAAATAGGATTCCGGATTCTGCCATTGTCCATGCCCGCAATGATGAACATATGACTGAGAATGAAGCAATGATATATGTTAGCAATGATATGAAGGAACTGGGGGGGGGGGAGGGAATTGGGGAGGGAATAAGGGAATATGGAACTGTATCATAAATGATAGCAATAATAATAGAATGTGGGAAAAAATATTTATTTATTTATTGGAAAGCCAGACATAGAGAGAGGAGGAGAGACAGAGAGGAAGATCTTCCGTCCAATGATTCACTCCCCAAGTGAGTGCAATGGCCGATGCTATGCCGATCCGAAGCCAGGAACCAGGAACTTCTTCCAGGTCTCCCACATGGGTGCAGGGTCCCACAGCTTTGGGCCATCCTCAACTGCTTTCCCAGGCCACAAACAGGAAGGTGGATGGGAAGTGGAGCTGCCGGGATTAGAACAGCGCCCATATGGGATCCCGGCACATTCAAGGCGAGGACTTGAGCCACTAGGCCACGCCGCCAGGACCATATGGCAGAGTTTTTGATGGGCGTTTTAGGGGTGGGACTGCTCTGGTGAGAACATATGGATGTAGTATACTTAGCCAGGCAGTATCACGGGTTCGGGTTATTCATCTGTGCTGGAGGCCATGTGGGAACAGCACTGAACTGGAATCTCTGGACAAGGTGGGTACCAGAGTCTGAGGACAGCATTGTGACTGCCTGTGGCTACAGGCTGCCAATCTGTGCAGCTTCTCTGGGTCTTGTGAGGCTCCATTATCCTTCTGATTCTAGTTTCTTACTCTCACTCCCTTTCTCACTCTTATGAGCCACAAATATTTTCCCTTGTCTCTTGAACATTCCTATCAAACTTCTTTTTCAGTGCTTTGAAAGCTGTTAATTATTTCTGTAACACTCTTCCTAAGCATCCATATAATTCACGTCCTCACCATCTTTAGGTCTTTATTCAATGTTGCTTTGTCAGTGAAGCCTTCTCTGCTTGAATTTTAAATATTCTAACTGCCCTCACTGAGCCCATCATTTCTTATCCCCCTTCTTTGCTTGCTTTTGTTGATCTCATCTCTACGTTGTGTGTATATGTGTATATTTGCATATGTTTGTTTATGTATACACACACATATATGTCTATTTAGAAGTATTCATCACTTCCACATTATAAACCCCAAGAGGAAAAGGGGTTTAGTACATTCTGATCACTGCTAGCTTCTCCAGAGCCTAGAACAAGTGCACAGGTTTGATAAAATACATTGAGAAATGAAAGCACAAACAAAACCACCTGTTTGGGCCTGGTGGCATGGCCTAGTGGCTAAAGTCCTCGCCTTAAATGTGCCAGGATCTCATATGGGAGCCGGTCCTAATCCCGGCAGCTCCACTTCCCATCCACCTTCCTGCTTGTGGCCTTGGAAAGCAGTCGAAAACGGCCCAAAGCTGTGGGACCCTGCACCCATGTGGGAGACCTGGAAGAAGTTCCTGGCTCCTGGCTTCAGATCGGCATAGCTTAATCTACATGAACTGCAAGAGACAGTTCGGGGAATCCATTTATGGGGAGGGAATGTAAAATCCATGAAATCCATGGATGAAATCCGTGAGGATGTTGTAACATCAGTGATCTAGAGGATGGCAGTATTACAATATACTTGTAAAGATATGTAATCATATTTACACAGACTCATAAAAACCTGTCAGGGTTATCATTATTGATAGCTGAGTGTTATTTATTTGCCAAACATTAATTTCACTGTATTGATGATTAGTTGCTTACTATTGTTTGTTAACAATGATCGAAACAGTCATAAGAATAGTTAATATATTGGAGAAAAATCCCTAAAATTAGGACATTTACATGAATTCCTTTTCCACTAAGTTGAGTATAGACAACATTATTTGATACTGAATAGTATAAATACATAGAATATTATCATGCAGCAGGAAGACAGAATGAAAGACTCGGCAAGTTTGAGTCGTGGAGGCACTCTGTTTCGGACACTCTATCTAAAAATCAATCGGGAAACAAACAGCAACAAAAGCTACTTGGAGCATGCAAAGCCCATGTATTTTATTTATGGAAAAGTCCCAATACCTTCATTAAAATCCTTTTAATTCACTGCATGCTTTTTATCAAACCCCTATATCTGGATCCTCACAGATCCTCACAGCGGTAAATCAGCATTTAAAAACAAAAAGAAGGTGGGGTTAGTGGAAATGAGAGCAGTGATAGATCACGGTTCAGTGACAGGACAAAGAATTCAAAGTGACAGCCTCATCATATAAAACAGAAACTGTATAAAGCAAACACAGGAACACAAAAAGCAGAGCAGTTCAAGGCATTCAGCTGAGGAGTAAACACCTGCACACACCCCTCAGTATCTCTGAAAACATTGCTAAATCAGGATATCATGTTACAATAATATCAACACAGCCCCAAGTCATCTAGAAACGGTAACTTACGTACAAGGAACTCTTTTTTTTTTTTTTAAAGGCAGGGAAGCATGTAATTTCAACCTCCTATGTCAGTCCAACATAGAAATAAAGTAGCTTGCAATGTGTCTAAAAATTTCATAGAATTTACTCTGTTATAAATCCCTGCACAGACATTTTGAACTGTAACTGGACATTTTGAACATTTGGGACTACAAACTCCATGAAATTCTATGCAAAATTTCACATTTATGCAATGTGCAAGATTCTGAAAACATGGGCTCATCATTATCAATTAATTCTTACAGGAAGTACAGAAATGACAGATTTTAGAATATTGGTTCACAGAAGACAAATTAAATGAGGGGGAAACAATCTCTCATTCATAGAAAATTGGTTTTCCTTAAATTTTATTTAAATATAGTATTGATGTAAATGTAAACAATACCTATATTACACATAGGTGAGCACATTTATACTATTCAATAAGTTATAATTTGCAAAACATTCAAAATGAGCTCAGCTTAAGTCTAGAAAGGCAAATACATAGCCTACTGATCTTCAGTGATCTGAAAGTGTATATTTTATTTTAAAAATCCTGGTTCCTCAAAATGCAGTGCATTTAGTATTTTTGTATATGGCTAATCTATTTGGCCATATGTAGGTTCTTAAAATATGAAATAAAAATTTTTCCTTCCCTACTGTTCAAAATTTACAGAATGCTCTTCCATTTCCTCTGCAAAACATACTGAACAATGGTTTTTGCATGCCAATTTTTGTGGCTGTGGGGTTATTATTAAGCATTAAGCATTTTGTTTTCATTAGTTTGGCAGAAACTTACGTCAATTTTCCATGCTGTAATTATGAATTACTTGCATATTAGGTAAAATAAAGTAAGTGGTCTCTACCAAGAGAGATTTACTGTTTATCTGAGAATCAAGCAAGGGCTTTAAAAAACGGGAAGAGGGAAGCCATGCCTACATATATAAAGGTGACTTCTATGGCAGCAAGACAGAAGAACACATTACAGTCACTTTTCTCAAAGTCTACAAGGATTCATGCTTGGATTACTCTTCAAGCACCTAACTTCTGGATTTACTTTGGAGAAACCTGAAAACTGACTCATTATGTCTTATTTGATTCGAATCTAGCTCACCAGCAAAAGATTGATAAAGGCATACAGCAATTTCTAGGATATGCATGCATTCTTTTCTTATTTCTAAATGATTCTCGGCTTTAAGTGACCTTTTCAGAAAGGTGAACATCTGTGGCTCCTCATCCTTTCAGAAGGAATTCTACTTACATGACTTCTAATCTCGATTCTAAACTGTTCTCACTATCCTGAGAAGCTAGTCATCGTCTGTAGATGCTTTAAACCAAATGAATAAACCTAAGTATATTTTCAGGTCATTGAGGAATAAACTTTGCCTCTGCATAGTTCTTAAGTCGCGGTGTAGGAAGCAGGCTTTCTAAACCCAAATCCATAGCGCATCCATGAGGACCGGAGTCTTCTCAGGAGGCAAACTATTCAATCTTCCATTTTGGTACTAGCTTGGCCAACAGTGTCTAATGAATCTGACATAACTGCGATACTAGGGTATGTTTATGAGAATTTCTGACTGAGTCAATTTCCAGAAAACCATACAAATATTCTCATTTAATAATGAATTGTAATTTGCCTATGTGAGTTGAAGAAACTGCCAAGTTCTAAGGGTTTAACTGCAGCTCCTTATATATTGATTTTTACAGCAGAAACATACCAGGGATTTTTAGAAAACAAAGCACATTAAAGGAACACCAATTTTAGTAATACCAATGTGTGTGTGAGGGAACCCTGTAAGTTACATGGTATCATTGCTATAGATTTCATTCTAAGAAACATAAGCTATGAAAGACTCACTTGAGTAACACTGAGAGGTGAAAAGGAAGTCTGCCCTTAGGGTTAGGGGGCGGCAATCGGTAATAAAGCGCAAACACAACTACCTGTCTGTTTGTGGTAGGTGAGCTCCCTGCTGGTCAAGCAGAACTACCATTTCTTGAAATTCTTTTTCCAATCCAAGTTCTTCCCTGAGCTCTTTTATACATCTCACTGTCAAAACAACAGACATAAACATAAAATATTCAATGATTTAATTCAGAGAAAGAATTGTTTTTTATTTTAAATGATATGAATGCTGTATGCAATTTTATAGCATATATTCAATCGAAGAGACCCCAGGTCATCAGTTTTGGGTGTCTTGTTACCATTGTCCCTTGGTTGTAGCAAGTAGCTGAAGGAAAAACACAAGTAATGCCATGTTGCATTAGGGAGCCCACAGCTGTAAGGTAGGAAAATACAAAAACAAGACAGAGTAAAACAAAAACCACACAACCCCCACAAAACAGAAAACTAAACCCAAAATTAAACTCAACGTTTAAAGTTAAGACATTTGATAAGTAGTACCTACTAATCTTCGGGGGCTTAATGCTAGTTATATACTGAAGCAAGAGGCTGCAAACAAATTATAATTCAGGAAACAAACATAAATAAAAATTAGGTCTTTCAAAGGAATTAAATAAAATTTGATTTGCTTCCAGGTTTAGAAAAAAAAGGATATAACATCTAAAAATTCAGCAAGATTGCAAGATTTTACTAAATTCAAGAAAAGCATTATCCTTTAATGTAGTTATATTTCTAAACTCTTATTCACCAACTTTCAAGTTTAAATTTTATATACAGAATTAACTTTAAAACAAATGTCACTCCTGCATTGTAGTATATCTTACTTATTTTAACAAAAGGCTTGCTTCTTAAAACAAAGTTAAATGCTTTTATTTGGAAAAATGCGATTTACATGAATATTTTCAGGAAAGAAGGGGCAAAAAATAATATGTGTAAAATAGAGGCAGTTTTAAATAGCCAAGTAAAGAAAAGTGCTTAAAAACCAGAAGTTTTCAGAACTGATACCAGAAACTGAATCATTTTACAAAAAAATTTTTATTATGGATGTTCAAAAAAGGACACTAGACAGTAATATGTTGAAATCCATATTACCTAGCTTGAGCAACTACATATATATATATATCTATTTTAATATTTGTTTTTATTGGAAAAGCAGATTTACACAGAGAAGGACAGAGAGAAAAGATCCATTTGATGTTTCACTTCCCATGGCCACAACAGCTGGAAACTGAGCCAATCCAAAGCCAGAAGCCAGGAACCCCTTCTGGGTCTCCCATGTGGGCGAAGGGTCCCATCTTCCACTGCTCTCCAGACAGAAATTGGTGTCCATATGAGATCCCGATGCTTGGAAGTGGAGGATTAGCCAGATGAATTAATGCCCCAGCTCCTTCAACAACTGTCTTGAAACTATTCTTGGGCCTGGTACAGTAGCCTAGTGCCTAAAGTCCTCGCCTAGCTCACACCAGGTTCCCATATGGGCCCCACTTCATGTTCCAGTGGCCCCACTTCCCATCCAGCTCCCTGTTTGTGGCCTAGGAAGGCAGAGGAGGATGGCCCAAGGCCTTGGGATCCTGCATAGGAGACGTGGAATAAGTTCCTGGCTTCGGATCAGCTCATCTCTGGCCATTTTAGCCACTTGGGGAGTGAGTCAGTGGATGGAAGATCTACCTCTCTGTCTCTTCTCTTCTCTGTATATCTAACTTTCCAATAAAAATAAATAATAGGGGACTGGCACAATAACATAGTGGTTAAAGTCCTTGCCTTGCACGCACCGGGATCCCATGTAGGATCCCAGCGGCTTTGCTTCCCATCCAGCTCCCTGCTTGTGGCCTGGGACAGCAGCTGACGGCCCAAATCCTTGGGACCCTGCACCTGTGAGAGACCTGGAGGAAGCTACTGGCTCCTGGATGCAGACTGACTCAGCTCCAGCCATTGCAGTCACTTGGGGAGTGAACCATCAGATGGAAGATCTTCCCCTCTGTCTCTCCTCCTCTCTGTATATCTGCCTTTCCAATAAAAATAAATAAATCTTTTAAAAATAATAATAATAAATCTTTAAAAAAAAAACACTACTCTTATTCAGCCTTACCTCCACTCATTCTCCCAACTGGTTCCTGCGTTAGTATTAGAAAACAATTTCTAGTTTTCTAATAATTTATCACTTTACAAATATTGTGTAATTTGATCATTTCTCTTTAACTTATTAGCTTCATAAAGGATACTTGGAGGTTTTGGTTTTGCATTTACATTTATTGGCTATGTCTGCCCCTTACAGACTAATCTGTTTAAATTTACATAATTTTTATAAACAAAGCAAGTTGTTAAAAACAGAAAACGAGGGTTTAATAAAATATTAGCTTTCAGAAAGACAGAAAACAGCATTAAAGAATTACCTAAGCAAAACTTAAAGACAAAGAAATGGTCATATAAGGAGAAGAAATTCAGAAATTATGTCATACTTCCATCTTCAGAACTTTTGCTCTCTGACAGAAGAAACGGTAATTTAAAGATACCGTCATTGAAGTCATCAGAAAAAAGCCAACTAAGGGACTGTGTGACTTATCGCCCCAGGACATATGCAGGTGTTTCAGTGAATCAGTGGTTGGAAGATCTTAATCTGTAACTCTGCCTTTCAAATAATCTTTGGGAAAAAAAAATCAGTATTTGAGAAACTGTTAACCATAAGGCTTGGGTAAACTGAGACAGACAAAGCTATACTTACTCGTGTACAATGCTACATAAATTGGAAAATACTCAGAGACAACTCTACCAATATATGTATTTTTCAAGATTTATTTCTTTTTATTGCAAAGTCAAATGTATAGAAAGGAAGAGAGACAGGGGAAGATCTTCTGTCTGATGATTCACTCCCGAAGTGACTGCAATGACCAGAGTTGAGCTGAAAGCCAGAAGCTTCCTCCAGGTTTCCCACACAGGTGCAGGGTCCCAAGGTTTTGTGCCATCCTCTACTGCTTTCCCAGGCCACAGACAGGGAGCTGGATGGGAAGTGGGGCCGCTGGGACATGAAGTGGCACCCATATGGGATTCCAGCATGTACTAGGCAAGAACTTTGGCCACTAGGCTACTGTGCCCGGCCCTCAGCTAAGATTTTTAATGTTCTATTATCTTAAACATGACTATCGCCAATGGATTTACTAAAAATAAGAAATCTTTTCTAAATTCAAATAATGAAAAGATACGCTAAAAAAAATGAGACAAAGAAAATGATCAAGGTCAAGGTGCAAAAATTAATAAGCTAGAAAACCAAATCATCTCAAAATGTGTAAATGTCTAAGCTTAATCACTTAATTTATCTACTGTTTGACTCTCATAAAACTAAAAATGGTAACATGGAAAAGACATTTTCATTTGTTGTCACTCTTAAATGTTGCTTTACATGTTGACTCTTCAGCAGGAAATTGTTACATAAATTTGTACAATCACAAAGGATTTTCACAAACTGTCCTTGTAGGAACTGGTGAAATGAGACTGAATTAGATTATCCTTAAGGTTCTCTTTATAACATTCCAAAAAGTGGAACACTATGCCAGAGCAAACAAAAGATATGGACATTTTGTATATATTGATTTAGAACAATGATAAGGATGATGATTACAACAGTAATAGTGTGAGTTAGACATAAATACAGTACTTGGAGCTTTGTCTACATGAACTCATTTCATTTGCTTAACTTTAGGAGAAGGAATGAGTTCTATCAATCCCATTTTACGCCAAACAAATCTTTTTACAGTCTGATAACCTGTTCACCGTCACACAGTTCATGGAAAGGATGGGATCTGAACCGAGGCAGTGGTGTCCCAGAGCCCGTACTCTGAACTCCTATCAAGAGTCGGAAGGCATTTATTTACTGATGTCCTACTATGCTGTTATGTGAGAAAAGCAGCGTGGCGAGTAGACTCCAACATACATCCATTTGCATAAAAAGGGGGAAAGATACATATTTGCTTGTGTATACATAAAAGGAAAGTGAACATACTTTTTAAACAATAGAATTAAAGTACTTACTAACATCTTAATTTTTTGGTAATATCAAGACTAGCAAGAATACGCTTGAAATCCTAAAAATAAAGTTTGTTGTGCTTTCATGCAGTTATCATTAAGCCCACAAGGGGATGCCATAACTCAGTAACAAATTAACAGGCACAGCTTTATTTCCAATTTAAAAGGAAATAACAATCATATTTTTAAAAATTATTTTTAATTTTTATTGGACAGGTGAATATACAGAGAGGAAGATCTTCCATCCGATGATTCACTCCCCAAGCGGCCGCAACGGCTGGAGCTGAGCCAATCCGAAGCCAGGAGCCTCTTCCAGGTCTCCCATGTGGGTGCAGGGTCCCAAAGCCTTGGACAGTCCTCGACTGCTTTCCCAGGCCACAGGCAGGGAGCTGGATGGGAAGCGGGGCTGCCAGGATTAGAACCGGCTCCCATATGGGATCCGGGGCATTCAAGGAGAGGACCTTAACCACTGAGCCACCGCACTGGGCCCAATCATATTTTTATTTACCCTTACATTACTATCAATGAATTAATATGTATTTGTTTCATGTTGTCAAATTTTGGCATTTATATATAAGGCAGGTTACTTCAAAATATTTCTATTGTTGGCAAAAAGAAAAAGCACTTTAAGAATAAAATTAATTTCTATTACTGTTCTTTTATCCCACCATGGTAACCGAACACAGTTTTGTCAATTTGGAACCTTGACTAGAGATAGTTCCACATAAAATAAGGGCTGTGTGGTGTTGTGGGCTGAGGAGTTGATTAGCATTTGTTAAGCTTGGCTCCTGCAGGAAATGGCTTGGAGGCTAGTGGCACCTTGTCTGTCAGACTCATTAGCATCCGATTGTTCTGCTAGAGGCTTGGGAAAAAGGTATATATGGCTGAATAAAGGGAGGCTGGGAGAGACCTCTTCCACCACTACTGTTCTCCTGTCTGATTCTGGTCTCCGTGTCTGATTCCTTGACCCTCGCCGTGTCCATGCTACCAGCTAAGCTGTCTGGTACAGTATGGCACACTTCAAATTCACCAAGAGGAATCCTGGGAGGCGCAACTCACTTTTTCTTCTATACTGAGTAGTACTGGGGGAAAAAAAGGCAAATTGAGTTCAGAAATTTCCATTTAAAAAATATGTACTATTTGTAGAAAGTAATGGGGCTGGCGCTATGGTGTAGAGGGCTAAGTGGCGGTCTGTGACACCAGCACCTCCTAGGGTTCCCATGCAAATCCTGACTGTTCCATGGCCTGGGACAGAGGTGAAGGAGGCCTCGCTTTAGGACTCTGCCTTCCACATGTGCGACCTTGATGAAGCATGTGACTTAACCTCAGCCTTTGAAGCCTTCTGGGGAGTGAGCCAACAGAAAGATTTTTCTGTTAACTCTCTCAAAACAAATAAAGTAAATCCTTTTTTTAAATATTTTTTATTATATTTTTGACAATCTTTACATAGTTAATTATGGTAAACAGGCTCAAGTGCTATAGGAAAGTGGGTAAGACTATTATTTCCATATTGTTTCCTTCATGTTTAAAGGGGGGCGGGGTATTAAGGGAGAAGGCCCACTCAATTTCCCACCCTCCCCAGGTCCCGGATATAGGGTATGCTCCGAGGTTCTTGCTCAAGTGGTTTGATATTTCAACAGTTATGAATGGCTGCCAATCTTGCCACTCCCAGCACTATGAGGTCTTTGAAGAATCCACTGGTTGACATAGTCCATCATAGAGTCTCTGTTTGCCCCATATATCGCTGCCAGCATATAGCTGAGATGGTTGATTGACCTGTTCTGTCTTCTCTCTTTTCTTGGTTAGGGTTCTGAGTCTGGCATTTCAATTGGGGAGATCTCCAAAGAAACTTTGCCTGAGGTATTCTCAGACCAGATCCTTGTATGTGCTAGCAAGTACAGGGCCCAGCACAGTCCATCGCCCTGATCAGCTGGTGGTTGCAATCGCTGGGTTGGTTCTGTTTTCAGTCCCGATTTCCACTGGAACCAATGGGCGTTGCAGTCCAGCCTGGTTCTGCCCAGCATATACTCAGCCCCCGCATGAACTAGTGGGAGCTGCAGCCTAGCTGGGGCGACCCACACTAACCCCCACCAGGCCACACCCTAGCCTGGTTTGCCAGTATGTGTAGCAGTAGTCCAGTCTGTCCCACACCCCATTCCACTCCAGCCCCTGTCCTAGTTTTTGTGCCCTCCTGTAGAAGTGGTAACCCAAGAGGGAGGAGCCCACTATTTCCCTCCCAGGCCTCTCCCACTCCAGGATTGTGTTCTCTCCAGGTAGTTCTGTGGTTTGACTTGACAGAACTAGGCCCCAGTGCCAGCTTCTTCCAGCTGATGCTGTGGCTAAGCCCAAACCACCCTCACCCACTCTAATTTTGTATGCACCAGTAGGAATAATCAGCCCAGCCTGGCTTTTCCCTGATCTAGCCCACATGAGGCGCACAGGTGTTGTAGCCCTGCTTGGTCTGGTCTGCCCCATCCCAGCTCACGCTCTCCAGTGGGAGTAGCTGTCTAGCATGGGAACCACCCCTTATTCCCCTGCTGGCTCTGCCCCCTCCCTTTCTTGTTCTCATGCTTGCTGGTTGGGCGCTGTGGTCACATCTGGAGCAAGCAATCTCACCTTGGCATTCCACATTGTGCACTAGTCTTTGTCGCGACCAAACCCAGCTGGACCCACACTGTTCTGCTGCTTGGATTTGCCAGTGGATGAAGTAAACAGATTCAGCCTGGTCCTCCCCAGGCCCCTGCCAAATGTATGCCAGTGGGTAACTTTCCATGGGCTGTTCTGGGCTGTTTCCTATCATGTTTCTTGTGCTTACCTGCCAGGGCTGTGTCCTGCCAGAGGAGTTGCCCAGGCTCCTCCATCAGAACCTCTCCCAATGCCAGGTTTCGCGCATACCAGTGGGTCCATGAGCCAGCCCTACTCAGTTCACCTCCTGTCCTAGCAGGAACAGTGGCTTTTCCTGACTGGCCTTCAACCCAAACTGGTCCTTGCTGTTGGATGTTTCAGCCCAGCCATGGCTCGTCCATACCCACATATGGCTCACACATGGCTTAATAGGAGTTAAGACCTTGCCTAGTCCATCCCACATCTACCCTGGTCCTCCTGGACACCAGAGGGTGTTGGAGTCTGGCCCGGCTCGGTGCATCTAATCCCAGTCCACATTTGTGCCAAGGGAGACAACAACTGTTTCCTGTTCAAAATGCAGCCCCATTCCAGGCCCCTCATTCCTTAGTGGGTACCGCAGATAGGGTTGTCCCTTTAGCTCCCCAACTGGGCCTATTCCTAGCCATAGATCACGTGCATGCCAGTGGTTGCTCCAACTCAGCTTGGCTTAGCTCCTCACTTGTCCCGACCTCTGCCTTAGACACTGTAGCTTAGTGTTCTTGGCTCACGCAGACCAGTAGGTGCAATAGCTTAGCTCAGCATGACCTGTGCTCCATCTTGGTTTCTAATTTTGCTTGTGTGCTAAGGTTTGCTCAGTCCTGCCTGGTAAACCCCATTCCATTACCAAATTACACATTGGCCAGCCATTGGAGCTACTTTACCCAGCTTGTCAGACCCCGAGGTCTGAACCACATGTTCAACAGTGGGAGCTATGACTCCCCAAGGGAATTTCCCAAGTTCCTCCACTTAATGCACTCCCAGACCCAGTTCTCACA
The DNA here is from genome assembly GCF_017591425.1 of Ochotona curzoniae. Classification (NCBI taxonomy): domain Eukaryota; kingdom Metazoa; phylum Chordata; class Mammalia; order Lagomorpha; family Ochotonidae; genus Ochotona; species Ochotona curzoniae. The sequence goes on from NW_024466309.1 coordinate 128,415, forward strand.
CACTAGGTTCCGGTGAAGTCTGGCCTTCCATTTGGCCTTGTTTGAGCTGGTGAATGTTGCAACCCGGCCCACCCCACACCCTATTCAGGATGCACATTTGGGTGCTGCCCTGACCAGTCCAGACTGTTGTGGGTTCCTTTACCTGTGATTCATGGCAGGCTCCTTGGTCACAGTGGGGCTAGAATTTCCACAGGGTTTGGCCCACACATCCCTCACAGAGTCTACCCCGGTTATGGTTCTCGAGTGCTAGTTAGTGTAATGGCCCTGCTTAATGTGACCCTTCTCCTGATCCATCAACATGTCAGATAACAGGATGATTCTGATGGACAAGCCCTGAGCCATAGCTTTTGCATGGACTAGTATTTGGTGGTCAGCATTGTTCAATGGTTATCAGTTTTTCAAAGGAAGAGTTACTGTCATTGGTAATCTTTTTTTTAAAAAAAGATTTATTTATTTGAAAGTCAGATATACAGAGAGGAGGAGAGACAGAGAGAAAGATCTTCCGTCTGATGATTCACTCCCCAAGTGAGCGCAACGGCTGATGCTATGCTGATCCTAAGCCAGGATACAGGAACCTCTTTCGGGTATCCCATATGGGTACAGGGACCCAAAGCTTTGGGGCCATCCTCTACTGCTTTTCCAGGTCACGAGCAAGGAGCTGGAGGGAAGTGGAGCTGCCAGGATTAGAACAGGCACCCATATGGGATCCCGGCGCGTTCAAGGCGAGGACTTTAGCCGCTAGGCCGGGCCCTGTCATTGGGAATCTTTACGATTGCTTCATGTCCTAGAAGCACAATGGGTTCAACCTGGAGTTACCTAAGCAGTGATTCAAAGAACCAAACCCCAGAGCTCCCCAGCTGGGCAGCCAGCAGGCAGAGCCTGGCACCAAATAGTGCACTGGCCACCCAGGGACAGTTCACCATGTGCAGGTGGTGGCTGTTGTCTGGGATCCAGACATGAGATGCCTCATCCTGAGACACCAGCAGCCGGGAGGCTGCTGGAAGTTTTAACTCCCAGGCCCAAGGTCGTGCCCCTCCCCAATACCATTCACCGCCCAATGAGGGCGGCAGGTGGGCCCCAGGCCTGCCCCATCACGGAGACCAACCCCCTCGGTGTACTCACCCCTAAGGGAGCAACCCCCAGAGCCCAGGCAGGCCCGGATACAGCTCACCACATGCACATGGTGACTGGCATCTGGGATCCAGGCATGAGACACCCCATCCTGAGACCCACCAGCAGCCAGGAGGTCCAATAAAATAAATCTTTAAAAAAAAAGGAGGGGGACGGATGACAGGCCCTAAATTTTATCCATTTCTTTATAGTGATTGTGAAAAGCTCTGATCAATTTAACATTAGTTTAATCTCATTATTAGAGTCATGAAATGGTAAGATAACACTGAAGTCATTATTGAGCTTCCACGGCTCCTGTCAAGCATATTAAATAACAGCTCCATAACATTCAAACCATAGACAGGGAAACAACTGAGGGCCTTCCCTGGGTGTAAGTGAAGGCAGTTCCCATGTACCGCCAAGTCCTCCTAAAGGCCTCCGCTTCCAGATACGCACAGTTCCTATGATCCATACAGTTTGTGAATTGTAGGTGCTGATTCGTAAACAAGCATGTTTTAACATGGGCAATTTTTTATGTAAGGTTTTGATTTTTTCTTTTCTTTTCTTTTCTTTTTTAAGCAAATTGACAGAGAAAAGGAGACAGGGAGAGATCTTCAGTCTGCTGTTTCACTCCCCAAATGGTTGCAATTGGAGGAACAGAGCCAATCCAAAACCAGGAGACAGGAGCTTCTTTCAGACCTCCCATGTGGGTGCAGGAGCCCAAGGACTCGAGCCCAGGGATGCTGGCGCCACAGGCAGAGCATTAGCCCATTATGCCACAGAGCCGGTCCCAATGTTTTCCATTTTTCTCTTAGAGTTAAGATTTAATTTTAAACAGAAAAATATTCCTAAACAATTCAGTTCTTTTGTCTCAGTACTACAGTTCAGGTATTGAAACTTGAAGCATTGATATGTTTATCTGATAAAGAGACACGCTCCTGTCCATAGGCTTATTCCCTAAATAGATGCAACAAACAGGCTGGGCTGAAGTCAGATGCAGGGAATCCAACCAAGAATTCCTATGCGAGCTACAGGGACCCACTGCTTGAGCTGTTGCTTGTACTTTCCAGGATATGCAATTGGTAGGAAGTGCTCAGATATAGATGCAGGTATTTAATGCCAGATACTGTCCCCCTAAGTAAGTTTGCTTGCATACGTGCTATTTGTCTTAAAAATGAATAATTATGCATTTCTCTAAAATGTTTTCTTACCAGGCTTGATGAGATGAATCATGTCTTAATACATTAACAGGAACCATAATCTAACCTAAGAAAATATCTTGGACCAAGTTTCCATTGTTCCACAAGTCAATACTGAAAATGGAAAACTGACTTCAATGTTTGTAAATAATGTTTAAGATAATTCGTACTTCCAAATAACTTCAAATTTTTTTGATCTGCCACAGCATTAATTTTAAATGCTTAAAAGTACAAGATGTTAGCACTGTTAAAGCTCATTATCTAAACCAAAAGAGCAAAATGCTATTAGCAGCTCTTATTTAAAAGCACAAAAAAGCACCAATTTGCCAATTTTCTAAAAGAAGGCATTTACATTCCTTATTTGAAATTCTAGGGTTTATTTTATCCTAAGGCAGTAAGGACTACAGTTATTTTATTGGATTTAAGAAAAGAAACCAACACAAGACTAGCTTCTCTAGTATGACCAATTAATATGCAAAGATAGGTAGTTTAGACAAAGACATTACCTGATCACTGCAAACATAATATTAATACACCTTTGAGATCAACACACTGTGAACACCACACCAGTACATGCGTTTACAAAGCTTTTCCTTCCAAAATGACACAAATATTTAAGACCTGGGATATAGCACAAACTTCAAACACATGCACCTGTTAAATCATCTTCTTACCTCACTGAAACTTCTGTTAGTCAGCAGAAATGTTAAGAATTAAAAAAAATTATTTCTAAATTGGCTGAGACACTTAGATGTTATGATCCATTAAATTTGAGGAAAATCAAAACTACAAAGGCAAAAATTACATCGCTTTTTAAAATCTGACAGATCTCTGACTAACCCTGCAATATTCTGAGAAGATAACTTAGATTTAAAATAGATGCAAATTCCTCTTAAATTCCATTAACTAACTTGCAATAAATAATCCTATCAGCACTAATTCACCTTTATAAATTAAACTTAGGATTATTTTTTGGCACAGAAAAATTTCTGTTACCCTCAAAGCACATACCTGATTTCTAGTTTTTTGATGTCCTCCTCTTCCACCTGGAACTGGGACTTCCTGGTGTAACTACTGGATGTGGTTACCTACCAACAAAATATTCCAGTCAAAAAACCAACTTTTACTGCCCTTTTTCCCTAACCCTAACACTATCAGCTCTATTCCCATCCCCAAGTCTTGTGCATGTTGGCTAGTGTTTCAACCCAGTCCTATATGACCCATCCACATTCTTAGCTCTTGCTGGTGGATGTTGCAATCCAGACTAACTGGGCATGACCCTAAGTGGGCATGACCCACACCCTATTTTATCTCTCATGCAAACCAGCTGGTGCTAATGCCTGGCCCAGCTTGGCCTGGACCCAGACCTGGCTCATACAAATATTGAGGACTGTTACAGGCTTGCTTTGTTTGGCCTACTCCCAGCCCTGGCTCCCATGCCCTCCAGAATGACCTGTGGACTAGCATAAAATTTCTCCAAATATCCCTATTAACTTTACTCCAGGCCTTGGATATCATGTACGGCAGTGGGGGCAGTGGCCTTGCTTGGCAAAGTCTACCCTTAGTTGTAACTCTTGGATGTGCCAGTAGGTGCTGCAGCCTGGCTCCACCTGGCAATCTTCCAACCCCTCATAGCTCCAGCCCCAGTGGGTGGCAGGTGGGTTCCTGTGAGGTGAGTTCTGTGGTCCTACCTAGCTCAGCCTGTCACTGCCCTCAGTTCTCTGCATAAACCAGCAGACGCTGCTGTCCCACAAAGGGTGAGCCCACAGTTCGCCCACAGAATCTATCCCCAGATCCGGTTCTTTCACATTCTGGTTCGTGCTGTGGCCCAGCCTGATGTGGTCTAGCCCCTGCTCTGACACACTAGGATGGGCACTCCAGCCTACCCAAGCCAGCTGTGCCCTCCAGCACCAGCTTTTGTGAGTGCCAGAGAGTGGCAAGTGATGCTATTTAGCCCAGCCCAGGTCTCCATGTGAGTGGGGGTCTTGGCCCGACCTAGAGATGCCCTGTGATTTCCCCCTGTAAACTATCAGGTCTCAATGCCTCCATTTATCTGTGAGTGCAGTGGCCTGGTGTGTGGAACATCCCAGAAGTCATTCCTCCTGTCAAACATGCCCTTAGTAGCTCTTACTCCAATATATTCCCAGATGTCCCTCCCAAGGGAATCTGCAGCACCCTTGCCTGCGGTTAGGGTGGCATGTTCCCACCTGGTTTCCCCACCTTTCCCATAAATCTTTAAACAAAAAATAAGCAACTATGCTGGAATACTGGTATAGCTAACACAAATTTGGCATTATCCAGGCTGAGAATGCCTGCCAGCTACTGGGTGTTTTTTACTGCCAACACTTGCCTAGGTACAAGGCAATCTAGGCAGTTGAGGAATTCAGATTTAAACAGATGGCTTTATGTATTTCCCTGTTACTGGTAAGGATGGACACATGAGTTAAATTTGTCTGAGCAGACACTTGGCGGAATGTTCTCCAGCCCTCTACCCTCCCTCTGCTTCCCCTTGCCCCAGTAAGACAACAGCAAGGACAGTCTCTCAGCTTTTGGATTGCGTTTAGAGTGGGGGGAAGTAGAAAGAACCTTGATCCTTGGGTATCAAGCTGCCCAATCATGCAGCCCTAAATTTAGATCTACCCTTACCAATTCCTGTTACATAAAATAAAAACTCTTTTCAGCTAATCTCTCTGGAGTTGGGAGTTTATATTTTTGCACCTCAAGCATCCTAACTTAAACATGGACGTTTGAAGTGTCATTTAAGTAATTAACATGGGTACAGTCCTAATGTGATGGAAGAGGAACAGTTCAGTGGGTATTGGTTTTAGGGTAGCATTATGGGACAAGGTGGAAGTCTTTCCTTGAAGTTGGCAGGTAACAGTTATCTAGGCAGGGTAGTACAGAAAATTTTTAAAGAATTTTAAAATAGATTTTTTCTTAGGAGTCGGAAAAAATAAAACACAGTGCGGTTTAAAATTTAGGCTGGTGGCTGGCGCTGTGGCATTACAGACTAAGTCTCTGCTGCAAGGTTGACACCCCAAATGAGGGTTGGTTCTATCTTCATGGCTCCACTTCTGATCCAGCTCCCTGTTTATGGTTTGGAAAAGTAGCAGAGTCCATGTCCTTGGAACCCTGTACATCCGCATGGGAGACCTGGAAGAACCTCCTAGCTCCTGGCTTCTACTTGCCTTAGTTTTGCCTTTTTAATAAAAATAAATCTTAATTTTTGAAAAAGCAACTATGGACTGTGGCTTGAGGTGCTTCAGTTAAATTTGTCTGACATTATTGGAGTGTCTGATTCTGGTCCCATCCTTTGATAGTTGTATCATTTCTGGCAACTTAATCTTCCTGGGCAACAGTTTCTTCATCTGTGAGAAAATGGTTCTAAGAGTTAACCAGAATGGTGTTATTCTAGTACATAGAAAAACCCAATAATTGCTACTTTAAAACTGTAAGATGAATGTAGATTCTTTCTTGGTTAAAATCATGCTACCTTTAAAACCATACCTTTAAATGATCTATTTTGCATTCAGGAAATCTGGGAAAGGAGAATTGGAGGTGCAATTCCCGTCTTGGTGGGTACTGGAACATGAATTTAATATGACAGTTTGGTGTGAGGCAGAGAAGACAAGCCCTTCCTTGGCATATAATGGGCAAGCAACCCCTGAGGTGTGTGGATGCAAGGGCTTGTAGCGACTGCTGGAGCATGGGGAAATGAGATCATGGTTGTGGGAAGTGGGCTGGAGTGTCCAGTAAATGGGAGGCTGAGGGTGGGGTGACCTATGTGCAGCCTGGCTTTTGGCAGGCTATGTAGCCTGACCGCATCCTGAGTCCCAATGGGGTAAGCTTGACAGCCAGGGTCTTGGCTTGGGCCCTGGTGGAGAATCACTGCCCTCAAGTTGGCGATCAGCAGCACATCTCACCCTCGCAGGGACCAGGTTTTGTTTCACTAGCAGTGTGCAGATTATGTGCACTCGTATGGCTCAACCCTTCACTTCCCCAGTGTTTGCAGTGGGCAGCATTGTGGGAGCAGCTGCCCAGGGAGGGAAGCTTGCCCTCATTTTCTCTCCTTTTGGGCCTGCTGGGCATGGGCAGCCAGCTCAGGAGATGTCTGTACTCATATTTTGTGTCCACTGTGGTGAGTTCCCCAGAGAATCACACAGAGAATCATGGAGACGGTGCTGCTGCCTAGCTCTGTGTGTGTGTCCAGAGGTCACCACATGGCTCTGCTTGGGATTGGAGAAGTAGGGGGAGGAATGGGTTGTACATGGTGTGCCAGCATGAGAGCATTTGCCAAGATCAAAATGTTCCCCATGGCTGCAAGCAGATGAGATCTTGGAACCTGGAATCACACAGTCCCAGCTCCAGCAGGGTCTTTGGCAACAGCTCCAGTGTCTTCAGCTACAGACACTGCCTCTGTGCATGCCAAGAAAAGCAAATGCAAGCCCCAGATCTCCTGTTGCACTAACTGAAAAGAAGCCCACAGCATAGGAGCTGGGCTGGGAGGAAGATCTTCCCAGAGCTTTGTTTCCCACCAGCCTCCTCGTATCTGAACCAAACAAACAACACACTGGTTATAAAACCTGCAGGTCTGGCTGGCTTATATTCTGGGATCCTCCTTTGATCAAATTCCCTATGCTATGCTGAGATGAAACCATGAGTCAAGCTGGAGGCTGTAGTTGTGTCCCAGACATGTCAGACTGAGGAGGAGGGGAAGGGGCCCGGGAAAAGCAGAGGTTTTCTTCCACCCTTGAGAGCTGGCTCTTTTGGTGGCCTGGGGTGTTGTCCATCAAATACTCTCCACATGGCCCTTGAGAAACACACTCCAAGTCCGTCTTAGGAGTTGGGGCCAGGAACAGGCACAGAGATGGTTCTAGAAGCTTAAAGAACAAGGCATCTTAAAATCTTGGCTGTCCAAGATTATAATGTAACTGGAATGCATCTTGTGGGAGGCAATTTTTCTCAACTTCAAGAGCAGAAAAGCTGATTTAGTGATATTAAGGGGGATGGTAGCTACCAAGGGAAAGCAAGTGCCCATGGCTTATCCAAGAAATATGAGGGCTGGCAGCCCCTGGGCGTGTGAGGAATCTGAGATCTGAGGAGTCTGACCTTTTTGTTTTTAAATTTATTGTTTTTAATTGGGAAATCATATTTGCAGAGAGAAGCAGAGACAGAGAGTAATATTTTCTGTCTGCTATTTCACTGCTCAAGTGGATGCAACAGCCAGAGCTAAGAGCTTCTTCCGGGTCTCACACATGGGTACAGGATCCTAAGGCTTTGGGCTGTCTTCCACTGCTTTCCCAGGCCACAAGCAGGGAGCTGCAAGGGAAGTGGAGCAGCTGGGATATGAACCAGCATCCATATGGGATCCCAGCACTTGAAAGGTGAGAATCCACTAGGTGTGCCACTAGGCTATGTGCTGGGCCCCAGAGTCTAAACTTTTTCAATAAGTCTGGGAGCTGCTGGGAGCTTCATTTTCCAGCTCTTCCTCAGATATTTCCTTCCTTTTCTTTGTTTTGTTTATTTGAAAGTCCAAGAGATAGCGAAGTTTAAAAGATAGATGGATGATAGATACATAGAGAGCTCCCATCTGCCGGTACATTTTCCAGATGCCCACAATGTCTGAGGCTAGACCACACTAAAACCTGGAGCCAGAAATTCAAAGTTGGTCTTCCACATGAGTGGCAGGGCAGGCACCTAAGCACTTGAACCTTCTTGCCTTCCAAGGTGTACATTAGGTGCAGAGCCAAGCCCAAGCCCTCAGGCAAATGGCAGCTTGGAGTGAATGCCTACCCAGCTTTCTGAAGAATGAAACATAGTCCTATTCCCACATGGTTGCTACTTTTCAAGATTAAAATCAATGAATAAGTATTGGTCATATTTAATGTTTAAGTATTATATTTCTTATGTTTCATTCCAAAAATTAATCTTCCTCCCTGAAACTCAGAAATCTTTTCTGCCTTCAGTCTCTCTCTCTTCTAATCTGTCCTCCATGCCCTGTTACACTGTCCTATGCAGAATGATTTGTGAAAAAAGATAATTTTCAGACATAGAAAATGTAGGGAGACTACCTTAAAAGGCACACTGTGCTCAGCTCTTAGCTTTAGCAATGATCAACATTTTCTCTTTTATTTCACAGCAAAGTCCAGACACTATATCCTTTTCAACCTTGAATGTAGCTTGATATCAAGAAAAACCATGCTTCTTTATTAGTTTTAAAGTTCCTGTGATGCAACAGATACACAAAGCAGTGCCTAAAGCATGCAGCAATGTTTGTTGTAAGACAAAAAGTAAAGAGAACACTCATGAACTGATTCCTTTTCAAAGCAGTTTGACTCACAGATGGTAGACTGAATGGTTTTCGTCCTCCTTCTCTTTAAGCTGACCCAGGGAAAACAGTCAGAGCCAGGATTTCCCTTCTGGTACCATCACCCACGACACAAAAGACTGGATTCTATCGTTCCTCCCTGGATATTGAGATGGACCCAGGCTCAGTGCACCAGCCTAATTCCACTTGGAGACATCTGATTGGTTGGGCTGAAATTATATGACTGTGCCTTGGCTACTAAGTTGAGGAAGGGAATTCCTGACCCATTTCTCTCAAGGGAGGAAGCAGCCCTGCAGCCATTCATCTTTTATCTTCCCTAAGTGAGAAGAAGATTAGGGTCTTGAGCATAAAGGTGATAAAATTTGTTGTCCACGTGTTTACATCCAGTTCAGGTAGGTCTTCTGAGCGCCTTCTAAAAGCATGGCATTCTGCTTGTCAATGCCTGTTTGTCCCAGGCTCTGCCTGTTCACACCTGAGCCACTTCTCACACCCCAAATAGCCCTCCTTCTCTCTTGCTTCCCCTGGTGAATGCACTGCCATCCAGTAGTCACGTCAACCAGAAATCCAAAAGCCGTCCTGGAACTCTCCAGCCTCTTCCACATTTACTCTTAACCTCACCAGCATCTCAGTCCCTCCCCCTCTCTCTCCAGATTAGCTTTTTTTGTGTGTGTTTAAGTCAGGCCCTCACTACTGCTTACCTATGTGGCTTCCTCTCAGAAAAATATTCCAGGGCAGGTAATTAGAAGGTGAAAAACACAAGGATGAGGGAAGGGGGCAGGGAGACAAAGAAGGGAGAGCAGCCGGGAGGTTGTTATCAAGCTGGCTGTCACAGTGGGCCATTGAAGCTTCCTCCAATCAGGACAGCACACATGGCCCAGTATTGCACACCAGCCTCATGCTTGTTGAGGGCATTTCTAGGCTTCATTCTCTGACACGTAAAGCTTTTCCAAGCAACCAAGTGAGCTCCAGGAGCAAGAGATAGCTTTTAGGGGACATAATGTGTGTGCTGGATTTAGGTAATGAGCACTGGTGATGTGCAGTGAAGTGGCAGGGTTATGGCAACAGAGTGCAGGTGCTGCTGGCATGGGATACAGGTCTCCTTCCTACCCATATATTGGATACCTTTTGGTTCCACAATTTTCTGTTTTCAGCTATAATGGTGCTTCTGAAATTATATTTTATCACGTTATGGTCCCACTAAAAATGCCTTTAAGGTTTTCCATAGTGTTATGTGTAAGATCCAAGTACTCTAAAAGCTAATGCAGTCTTTGCCGAGTGTCACTTGCATACTTCGTTGACCTGCTCTCTTACTATTTATAGAGCTTTTTAATTTTTTTATTGGAAAAGCAGATTTATAGAGAAAGATCTTCCATCCACTGCTTCACTGCCCAGTGATCACAACAGCCGGAGTTGAGCTGATTCGAAGCCAGGAGCCAGGAGCTAGGAGCCCAAGAGCCAGGAGCCAGGAGCTAGGAGCTTCTTCCAGATCTCCCACATGAGTGCAGGGTCCCAAGGCTTTGGGCCATCCTCCACAGCTGTTCCAGGCCATAAAAAGGAAGCTGGATGGGAAATGGGCAACAGGGACACTAACTGGCATCCATATGAGATCCTGATGCTTAAAAGGAGGAGGATTAGCTAATTGAGACATTGCACCAGGCCACCTTTAAAGTTTTTAATACTGCTTTTTAATTCTCAAACATAAAAAGTAGCTGAGTAATTGTATTCAGATCATAGTATATGGCTGCAATCACTCATTTTGTAAAGGCCAAACATACAGTAAAAAATATCTGCTGTCTATAGTTTACTTTTACTTCTCAGATATTACCTCCAAATATCATCTACCTTGAAGGTTTTTGTGCTCCTAACATACTAAGTCCACACACAAACCCTGCTTAGCAAATTATTCTAGATGGATCCTAACTAGATATGGAACAGAAAATATATTAAAGTGAGCATTTGATTTACAGCAACCAATTTGGTGTTCTGTATGTTGGTTTACCCAACCCAAAGCTGATTTGTAATGTGGTCTGTAGAACAGAACCAGTTTTCAAAAGGGATAACATTGAGCAGATAAAACCTGACCACTCATCCTTTGGGCTCTTTCCTTCTTCAGACTGAGCACAGATGAGGACAATGTCCTTCAGGGAGAGCACGACATGTGAAAGAGAGACAACCCTTGCCCAACCCCCCAGGCTGGACTGCAGCAGGAGCTGAAGTACCCGTCCTCTTACTTTAGCCATTAGGTGCTTTGGTCTAGCTGTCATGCCCATCGGTCTGTCCTAACTGGTATAGTAAACAGAACATAGTGCGTGAAGTTAGTGAAGTCACCAGACTGCTGGGACAAAACAGACACAGGAGAAGGGAAGTTGAGAAGAGCCACAGAAGCAAGGCTGTGAGCCTGGAGAGCTAAGCTTGTGGTCAATGTCAACGCAAACTGGATGTGGTCATTGGTGCCCCCGCTCATATTATAATAAAGAGAATAACACAAAATGAAGAAACCAGACATCAGAACTTCAATGTGCAGCGATTCCAGCTAGCTCCTCCTGGAAAGAAAAGGTGTAGGGGTGGAGTCCGAGGCATATGCTGAAACAGCAAAGAAGTTGAGAGGCATATGAAAAATTTTTCTTAGAGATACTGAGAGTTTGTTGCACAACAGGTCAAAGGCAGCAAAGATAAAAGGTACAGGTCACCCTGTCCTGACCAGCATCCCCAGTGGTCTGTGCACGTTGACTGGGCTGTAACCACATGGACAGCAGTCCATACTTCCTGTGTCGCTGGAGAGGATTGGGTTAGTGAAGGCAGAGTGAAAGCACAGCAAGGAGTCACCAGTAGGGTTCACTGTAAATAATTCAGCCATCTTCCTGCTCCAGGACATTCATGTTTTCCATCTTGTTAGCATGACGATGTGGCTGTGCCCAGCGTGAACATTTAATATATCTCTCTGCAGGGGTAAATGAGCACTTCTTTTCCTGAAGTTTTCTTTCTTAAACTTTATTTATTTGTTTATTTTGGATGAAAAGAGATAGAATTCCCATCCACTGGTTCACTCCCCAGATGCCTACCAATGTCCAGGATGGAGCTGCCTTGGGACCTAAAACAGGAGTCGGGGAGTGAGTGCAATGCAGAAATCCCAGGGGATTGGCAGGAACTCAGCTATCTGACCCAGTAGGGCTGCCTCGCAGTGTCTGTGTCAGCACAAAACTGGAATCAGGAGCTAGAGCTGAGAATTAAACTCAGGTACTCTGAAATGGTGTGTAGCCATCTTAACTGGTATTTTAACTGCTAGGCTAAACACCTGCTTCACATACAAATATCTCTAAAGGTAAATACTTACAAAGAAATTTATGTTTTTAAAAATGTCATGTTGCTTTTTACTAGTATGTTTCTCAATATTTTAATAGCTTGAAAAGACTTTAAAAAAAAAGATATATCCGGATTTGGGGCAATAGCTAATGGAAAATTCAGTTCAAAAATACACAAAACCAGAGACTGGGAAATGTTATGGTCTCATGTAGGCAGTCTCCAGGACTACAGCCATCATGGCTCAGTGCAGTCAAGGATAGGAGTTCTCCTTTTTGTGACCTCAGTCCCACCTTCAAGCTAGCTCTCCTCATGGTGGCAAATGGTTACAGAAATCACAGGCTAGGGCCAGTGCAGCAATTTAGGCCTCCATCTGTCCCATATGGGTGCGGTTGAGTCTCGGCTGCTCCCATTCCAGCTCCTAACTGAAGGCCTGGGAAAGCAGAGAATGGTCCAAGTCCTTGGATCCTTGCACCCTCCTGAGACCTGAAAGAAGCTCCTAGCTCTTGGCTTCAGCCTGGCCTAACCCTGCCCATTGTGGCCATTTGGGGGAGTGAGCCAGCAGATGAAAGATCTCTTTGTTTCTCCTTCTCTGTAACTCTGCCTTTCAAAAAAAAAAATGTTTCAAAAAGTAATCCTAGGCTACATTCAGAAATACTGTGGTTTCTCCCATGTCTTTTTTAGGATGAGGAACTCATCCCAGCTGACTACAGTTATACAAGCACATGCCTGCCCAGTCCTTGTAAGGGAGATCCTAGACCAATCAAGACTCACTGGGGCTAGCACAGAAGACCTGGTGGAGGAGAGTGCCCATTCCACAGGAGGCAAAGAAGGGAAGAAGGGCTGTTGGACAGACACTTAACAATGCCTGTTCCAGATCATTTGTGATAGTCTGTGTTATTCTTACTGTGCATAAAAATGAAATTACATATCCACTCTGAATATTTCTATGGCAGTAGTACTGAAGTGTTTATAATCACATATAATTCCAGAGATAAATTCAAAATAAAAGCCTCTTTGTGAAGGATTAAAACCACTAATGAGATTCAGGAGATATTTTTGAAAATTGTTCTTTGTTCTTTTGAAATCAAATGACTACATTTCTGTAATAATAGTCACAGGTAAAAGACCAGATTTGTATAAGAGAAATCTTGTTTAAAGTTTTTAAATCTTCAACTATGTTCATTCAAAATGGAAATCCCATCTTAATCTGCTATATGCCAGTTCATACTGCATTAGCCAGCTCATATTTTAAAATATTAATTTGGCTTTGAAGATTTATTAATGCACTTTGGAGTAGACAAGTGCTGCACATTAATTAAACTGGACTTAGGGACAGCTTATTGGCTTCATGTAGGTTCAAAAATTCAGAAGCTATTTTTCATTATGATGGCAGGTCCCAATCACTGTTCAAAGTGTTACTAGTTTAACCCCATGCTTTGATGTATAAACATATTAACTGCCTAAGAGAAAGAGGAAAAGGCACTGGAGAATTGAAAATGTGATAGTGATGGTTGAGGTAGGATGTTGCTTGGAACATTTTCAAAATCAGAGTACTCCATCTACTACAATAAACATTAAACATTAAATACAAAATGTGTTTACCATGCAAACAAAGATGGACCTAAAGACTTTTAAAATTCAGTATTTCTAGCCCAGCGGTTTGTTCTAAAAGCTACACCTATATTTTATGTTCCTTAGCATCCCTTTCCCTTGACTTGCCAGAGTGTACTGATAAATATTAATGGTGCCTGCTACTTCCTCACTAACTCTTCTCCCACTTGATTCTGTGCAATGTCACTATACATGGTCCAGCCTGGACTCCAGAGTCATTTCAGAGTCTTCCCTACCCTCCACTCAAATCAATCAGTTGTTCTATATTTCATGCATCATTCATCTAAATATCATTAAATTATTGTGTTTGCTGGAAGGAGAATTCACAGTTTTGGCCTAGTTGTTCATTCCCAGTTTTGCTTTAGAGAATCTTCTTCCTTATTTTTAGTTCATGCTTTGGATGGTGTGATAGTGTGGGACATAATTCCCAACCCTGTCCAGTTAGCATACTATATCCCATTTTCCAGCCTATGGTGACAGGTCAGGGTGTTGGACACATTCAAAATTGTGCCAATGAGATGCATCTTCAGAACCAGGGCTGCTAATAAGGTAAGATTAACCCCACAGGTATAAATTGATTGTTGAAGAATCAAAGGATGGGGAGAGAAGGAGAGATTGTATCTTGGTGATATGAATCAACCTACTGGAGCCATCTGTGCCTAAAACCTAGACTTGCACTTTTTGATTTGCGTGTACTTTGGAGAGCAATAACTTAAAATGTGTAGGTGAGTAACAATTTCCCTATGCCTACTAAGCCCTTGTGGCCACTTGGGGAGTGACTCACAGATGGAAGATCTTCCCCTCTGTCTCTCCTCCTCTCTGTATATTTTTGACTTTCTAATAAAAATAAATATTAAAAAATTGCTTTCCCAAAGTCCTATGCAGATGCAGTGGCTTTGATACACAATTCTAGATAGCAGGAACAATCCAGTGTCTGCTAGAGACTTCTGGGTGTCCAGGCAATTTCACTTCTTTCCTCTTCATACTTCACCCTCTCCCGTGCTTCTAGGCAGGTTGCACTAGGTTGGTATGAGAGCTGGTCCCTGGCAGCCTGGGGTGGCAAGCTTATGTAGAGAACTCACAGGTGATTGATGGTAGGCATGAAGGTATTTGCCACCAGAGCCTGGGTGGCTCTGAATTGTCTACCCCTGGACCTAACTTTCGAGAAAAACATAATCCTATGGACGTTAAGCTGTATGACTTTGTGTTTGATTAGGCTGTGGTTGGATGCCGTTCTAATAGGGAAGCATCCTGAGCAACAGACCTGTCAATCATCACCCACAAGTCAGTGCCTAGGCCTTGCCTCTGAATCCCAGGTGGTCCTGGTGTTCAGCATGTAGTAGTTCACTCTCATGCTGAATCTGAGATTTAAGTCTCAGATCCCTTTTAATCCTGAAGTTTATGATTTTATTCTGTAAACCATCTCAGGTACATGTTTTACCCCCAGCCACTCCGTTACGTGGTATTTTAAAGGAGCTTTCAAACCAGGAAGCAGAGGCTGTTTTCCCCGTCTGTAATACAGATTGCTGTTGGTATTACTTTCCTGACTTGATGAATTTCTACTTATCCATGCTTGCTCTTGTTTCTGTTTCACACCTGGAATCTGTGAAAATTTTTCAATGTGAGATTGAAATTTCCGTTTCCCTTGCATCATGTTTCACTTGAAAACATGTAACACCAAAGTTGGAATTCCATAATGAACAGCTGCCAATATCAGCCCAGCTGCCCTGGGCCTCGGGAAAAATCCTCCTTCACCCTAGACAAAAATGCATTTCGTCAGGTTTTGACTTTTGCCCCAGGAGACCGATCAGGCTGATGGTGACAATTACTGTAATGAGCAGTAATTACAGATGGCAGAACACTGATTCCAGAATTTCTGAAGTCAAAACAAGTGGCTATTATTATCCCAGGGAAGAGAACGTTATTCCTTAGGGCATGATCTGTTTAATTTCCATTAACAATAAAGAAAAATTACCTAAGTATATTTCTCATTCATCAGTGGTATCAAAGTACTCCAAACAGGTACTCCCAATTAGCTTCTGAAAGCAGAAGTGGTGTTATCAATCAGAAGGAGGGAACTTTGGCTATTTCCTTTCATTATAAGGAAATGCAATGGAATAAGTAGATAGTCATTTATTTCTTTAAAGGCTTATTATTTGAAAAGCAGAGTAACAGAAACGCATGGAGGGACAGGGATTATCTATTCACCAGGTCACCCCCAAATGACTCGCAGGATCAGGATTGTTCTGATCTGTAGCCAGGAGCCTGGATCTCTGTCCAGTCTCCCACATAGGTGTCGGAGTTCAAGTACTGGGCCTGTCTTCCACTGCTTTTCCAGGCCCATTCATGGAAAGCTGGATTTGAAGCATAGCAGATGGGAATCCAGCCAGTACCCTGCTATGGGATGCTGGTGTCAAGTGGAAGTTTAACCTGTGGGTGCCACAAAGCTGGTCAATTTTTTTTTTAAATTAACCCACGAGAGCTTCTATACTATATCACCAGATCATCCCAGGGTTATCACTAAAGTCACTCCAAAAGAAGTCCCCTGAGTTGGTGCTTCTTACTGATAGGAAAGAACATGGACATCCCCAAACTTTCTGGGCCATGTGAGTTAGTTAAAATAGTGATTGTATCCATCAAATTCCAAATCTCTGCCAAGGACCTTTGAGAAAACCGGAGTGTCTCCCCAGTACCCTTCACAAGGCACAGCTTTAAGATCTCCTGAGAGTTCATCTCACTGAAAGCCTTGTCCTTGTTCCACTAGCCAACAGAAGGAGTCTTTAAATGTAGATCTTACCCATGTTTGGTATGACAAGTAAGATCACTTTCCTTGCTGAAGAAGTGCCACAAAGAGAAGAAGTCAGAGTAACATAATAAAGAGTGATGATTTAGATGGTGGCTGCTTTTTATAATAAATGATCAGGGGGAAGAAGTAATTTTTGAGCCAAGACCAGAAGGAGCTGGCCAAAAGAAGAGCTGGGAGGCAAGTACTGAAGGTGGAGCCAAAAAAAGTACAAGTAAAAGCTTTAGAATTTTTCTGGAGTCCAGGGTGGTTTGGGAATCAACAGGGCATTCTATGCCAGAGTCAAGTGGGAGTGAGCTGAGCTGAGTTTTGGGGACTGTATAAGGGCCACGTCAGACTGGGATATATATATGAAATTAATTTACTTATTTTACTGGAATGGTAGTTTTCACAAAAAGAAGGAGAGACAGAGAGTAAGATATTCCATCCACTGGTTTACTTCCCAAGTAGCTGCAAAAGCTAGAGTTGAGCTGAGCTGATCTGAAACCAGGAGCCAGGAGCTTCCTCTGGGTCTCCCAGGCAGGTGCAGGGTCCCAATGCTTTGGGCCATCCTCCACTGACTTCCCAAGCTGCAAGCAGGGAGCTGGATGGGAAAATAGAGCAGCCAGGATAACAAACCAACACCCATATGGGATCCTGCTGCATGCAAGGAGAGGATTTAGCCACTGAGTCATAGTGCCAGGCCCCACAAGTATTTATTTGAAAGGTAATATCAAAGAAAGAGAGAGAGAGAGAGAGAGAGAGAGAGAGAGAGAGAGAGAGAGAGAGAGAGAGAGAATGTCTTCTGTCCACTAGTTCACTGCCTAAATTTGCACAACAGCTAAGGTAAGACCAGACTGAGGCCAGGAGCCAGAAGTCAGGAACTCCATTTGAATTTCCCACACATGCTGTAGGAACCCATGTACTTGGGCAATTGTCCAGTGCCTCTGAGGTGCATTAGCAAGAAGGTAAGTTGGAAATCAAGGTACTGGGTTTTGAACCAGAACTCCAATATGGAACATTTGCAGTTCAAGTGACAGCTCAACTTGCTTCCAGTAATGCCCATCCTAGAGTTTTACTTTATTATAAGTGTAATGGGAGGCTGTTGGATCTAACCTGACATTATTTTGTTTTTCTAAACATTTATTCATTTGAGGGAGCCAGAGTTGTCAGCTAGCCCTGGGGGTGGGGGAGGCTCCCAGGTGGTAGAACTCAGGTCTGCTGGCTCAGGCCCATTGCCGCACCATGTGCTCAGAACCAGGTGGGTTGCTTTGTCCTGGGGGAAGAGCTCAGGTCTGAAAGCTTGGGCCCATCTGCTTGCCAAGTACTTGGAGTTGGAGGGACCAGCTAGCCTCAGCGGCAGTCTCTCAAGTGGAAGGGCTTAGGTCAGGTGGGCTGGGCATCAATGGCACCAGGCAGAGCTCTCAGGCCACCTAACAATGTGATCTTAAGAGGGGAACATGAGGACCTTTAAGGGTCAAACCAAAGCACCTGCCCTTGTGGGAGACCATACTTGGGGTAGTTAGGATCAACCAGAGCTGAATACCACTCACTGGTACACACTAAAGCTAGGACTAGGGCCTATCTGACAGGGCTAGATCACAGTACTCACCAGTGAGAGTCAGAACAGGGGACATGTAATGTTAAGTTGAGCCATGGAACTACCCAGCATGTGAGAGAACTTGGTCTAGGGAAGATTCTGTGAAGGACGTGTGGGCCCACCCCTGTGACCTGCAATTTCAGCTAGTTTGCTTGGGAGCTGGGGATTGTGACAGGCTGAGCTAGGCACCACCATGGAACCCTCTAAGAACTCATGGGTATTGGGGTTGGGTACAAGCTGTGTTGGTCCAGGTGGCAACACCCACAGGCACACCCAAGAATATAGTGTGGGGCAGGCCAGGCCACAACATCCACTGCTCATGCATAGGCCAAGACTAAGAGGGTAGTCTATGACCAATAAGGGCCTAGCACCTGCTAGCACACGCAAAATCTGGGTCTAGGCTGGGTCTGGTAGGGGAACTTGGGAAACTCTCTTTATGGACTATAGCTCCTGCAGTGAACATGTGGTTCAGGCCTGGGTGATGGTCTGGGGAGGGTAGCTCCACAAATCGGCAAGTATGGGTGTTAATTTTGAAAGGGGATGGATTGGGCATGGCCAAGCCAACCTTAGCTCAGTGGCAAGTGCAGCAGCCTGAGTGGAATGTGGGGTATACTGGGCTAGGCTATCACAACTTCTGGTTTGCCTAAGTCAGGGATTGGAGCACACTTGGAAGGTCCAGGCTATAGCACTAGCCAGAGAGAGTTGGGACGGGGGGCGGGGGGGAGAGCCAGGTCAAGCCAGGCTGCAACATCTGATGACAAAGGTCAAGACAGGGGATGGGCTATTCAGAGCTGGGTCAGAGCAACCACTGGCATGCACGTGATCTGTGGCTGGGAACAGGCCTGGTTGGGGAGCTAAGGGAATATACTGACTAGGTTGTGGTTCCCACTGTTGAGTGTGAGGTCCAGAATGGGGGAGGTGGTCTGAACTGGATATGACTGCAGTATCCCTTGGCATGAGCATGGACTGAGCTAGACTCCAGCCTCCACTGGTGGTCGTGAAAGCCAGAGTGGGTGTAGAACAGGCTGAGCTGGGTTTTAGCTCCCAGTAGACCATGTGAAAACTGTGTCAGAGCATGGACTAAGAGTGGCTAGTCTGTAACACACAACAGTAAGAACTGGACTAGGAGTGGCCAGTTTGGCAAGGCTACTCTTTCAGCCAGGACAAGAAGCAATCTAAGTCAGCCCAGGCTAAGGACCCTCTGCTGTGTGCGAGATCTGCCACTGGGAGGAGACACAATAGAGGAGCTTGGGGAAATCTTTTATCGGGGTTCAGTCCCTGCAGATAAGTGCAAGAACCAAGGCAAGGACCAGTCTGGACCAGAACAAGTTACAATGCCCGCTGGCATACGTGTGGCTTAGGTCTGGGGGTGGGCCAGGCTGGTCCGGTTCATAACACCCACTGGCAGATCTGAGAACCAGGAGAGGGTACAGGACAGGCTGGGTCTGGCCACAGCACCGGCCATTTCACAATATGGTCAGGACTGCAGGCTGACTACACAGTGTTGCGCAGCAGCATCTACAAGTGTGAGCTGGAACTGTGCAGACCGAGCCAGGCCAGGTTACAGCATCCGCCAGCAAATGCCAAGGTGAGGCGATCCGTGCCAGACTGGGCCACATTACCCACCAGCACATGTGAGACCAGGACAAGAGGGTGAGCCTAGTAGGGAGTAGCGGGGACTCTACTGCTTGGTCACTGCTCCTGCTGGTTAGAGTGAGAGCTGGAACTGGGGGCAGACCAGGCTCAACAGGGCTACAACAACTGTTGGCCTACATGTGAACTAGGTTAAAGGGAGAGCCAAGCTGGGGTAGCCAATTGTATCCACTAGTACAGGCATGAGCCAGAATAAAGGCAGGTGGATTGGGCTTTGCTGCAGCATCAGCTGACAAGCGCTGGGACTGGGGCAAGTCCTACTGAGCTAGACTGTGCAAGATCTGGGGCAAGGAGTGGGTCCATTGCGGAAGCTGTGAGCACCTCTCTGGTGAGCTGCAGCTTCCACTGGTGTGCATGAGAACCAGGACTGGGGCCAGGTCTGGCTGGACAGGCAATGGCACTTACTGACATGAGTGTGGGCTGGAGCATAGAGTTGGTTAGTTTGAGTTAGGCTTCAATGCCCAGTGAGCTGTATGAGATCTGAAAAGGATGTAGGACAGACCGAACCAGTCTATTGCACATGCACAGGAACCAGAGCTGGGGTTGGTCCAGTGGGAGTTATTGGGGGTCACTCTGACTGGACTGCAACTCCCCCTGGAGTATGTGAGGGCTAAGCATGTGGTGGACAGCATTGGGCTGGGCCACAGCACCCACTCGTTTGCAGAAGAAGGAGGTCTCTGAGGTAATAGACTATGTCAGCCAATTGTTCTTGGAAGCATTTCCTCATCCTTATAGTGGTGATATCAACAGCACCTCAGAACCATAGAAACCACTCAGAACATGCTCTGCAACAAGAGCCCTGGGATAGCATCAGGCACTGAAGCATCTGGGAGAATGGGCGTGGTCTCTCCCATGTAACCCCGCTCCCCTAGGTACAGGAAGAAGAAAAAGAAAATGTATGAACAATGGTTTCAGCCACTTTCTGCTGATCCCTGACCCTTCCCATCTGATCAACTATGTAAACATTATCAAAAAATAAACTTTAGAAGAGATTTATTCATTTGAAAGATTGAGTGATAGAGAAGAAACAGAACATCAATCCACTGTTCACTTTCCAGATGACAGCAACAACTGAGACTGGACCAGGCTGAGGCCTGCAGCTACGAACTCCCTCCCAGTGTCCTACATGGGTGACAGGGATCTACATGCTGAGCCCATCCTCTGCTGCCTTCCCAGAGGTATTGGCAGGCAGCTGGATCAGAAGCAGAGCAGCCAGGACCTGAGCGGGCACTCTGATATGGGATGAAAGCATCATAAGCTGAACCCTTATTCATGTTTTTAAAAGTTCATCCTTGCAGCCAGCACCACAGCGTTGTTGGCTAAGCCTCTTTCTGTAGGGCCAGTATCCCATATGAGTGCAGATTTGTGTCCCGGCTGCTCAACTTCTGATCCAGGTCCCTGTTATGGTCTGGGAAAGCAGCAGAGGGTGGCCCATGTGTTTGGGCCCCCATATTAACATGGGAGACCTGGAGGAGCCTTCTGGCTCATTGCTCCTGATAGGCCCAACTCTGACCATTGCAGCCATTAGGGGAGTGAACGAGTGGATGGAAGATATTTCTCTCTCTCTCTTTTTTCTTCTCTCTTTTACTCAGCCTTTCAAATAAAAATTAGAAAATAGTTCTGAAAATAAAAGGTTACCCTGGAAGACATTGGGCTTAGCAGTTAAGATACTGGCTAAGGTACATTACCAGAGTGCATGTGTACAAATTCCATTTTCATATCCTGGCTCCAGCTTCCTGCCATCCACTGAGGCCAACTAGATTGAGTTTCTGCCTCCTGGCACCAGTATAGCTCTGCCTGGCTATTTGTAGGTGTTTGGGATGATGGGAATAAACAAGCAGGCAGAAATGCTCCACCCATCCCTATCTCCCTCTCTGTCAAATAAGTAAATACAAATTCGAGAAATACATACAGAAGAGCTAGGGTGGGCATTGTGGTGCTATAGGTTAAACTGCTTTGGATGCTCACACTCCATATCAGAGTGCTGGTTCAAGTTCTGGCTAGTCTGCTGCATGCTAACACGCCTGTGAAAGCATGAAAGATGGAGCAAGCACTTGGGCCCTTGCCCCCGGTGTGAGAAGCCTAGATGAAGCCCCTTGTCCCTGATCTTGGCCTGGCCCAGTCCTGGTCATTGTGGCCACTTGGGGAATGAATCAGCAGATGCAAGATCTCTTTATCTTTCTTCCCTATCTCTGTCACTCTGTCAAATAAATTGAATGAATCTCCAAAAAATGTGGGGGGGTGGCTGGCACTGTGGTGTAGCAAGTTAAGCTGCCACCTGTCACTGGAATCTCATATGGGGCAAGACTCAAGTCCTGGCAACTCCATTCCCCTATTCTCTACTAATGCACCTGGGAAAGCGGCAGAGGATTGGGCCCCTGAAGGATGTGGGAGACCTGGAAGAAGCTCCTGGATCCTGGCTTTGGATTGGCTCAGCTTTGGCCATTGTGGCCATTTGAGTAGTGAACCAAGAGATAGAACATTTCTCTCTCTCTCTCTCTCTCTTAGCTCTGACTTTAAAATAAATACATAAATCTATTTTAAAAATGGAAATTTCTGTTAGATTTCAGAGAGAAGGTATTTGGAAGGGGATTCTGATTTTGGTAACAATGTTCTCACTGCAGTGTTGAGAAATGGAAAAGTGAATGAAGACAACTTTCTTCCTTTAAAATTTATTTGATTTAAAAAGTTATAAAGAGATGGAGAGACAGAAAGAAATTTTCCATCCTCTAGTTTACTCCCCAAATGGTCACAATGGCCCAAACCAAGACATGCTGAAACCAGGAGTCAGGAGCTTCGTCCTGATTGTGCATGAGGGTGGCAGAGGCCCAAGCCTTGAGCCATATTCCACCACGTTTCCCAGGCCATTATTAGGGGCTGGATCAGAAGCAGAATAGTTGGAACACCAACAGCGCCTATGTGTAATGGAGTGCTGCAGGTAGGAACTTCACTCACTACACCAGAATTGCCCAGAAGACAATTCTTTTAGCATAAAGAAAATCAGAGAATGGTGTGATGGCTAAAATGATGTTTGTTGCAGTGTGGAATCTAATGAAGCAGATTTGTAAACTTCTGGAAAGAAATTAACAATGTTTCTTACAAATGGATGCATATAGCTCCTAAAGGACAAGAAAAAGCAAAGTGGAGGTTTGCTTTTGTGAGGAGCAAGGATGCTTTATTTAGGGCAAGTGAAAAAATGGCAGAGTGTGGACACAGATGTGAGTGTTGG
This sequence comes from Ochotona curzoniae, assembly GCF_017591425.1. Taxonomy (NCBI): domain Eukaryota; kingdom Metazoa; phylum Chordata; class Mammalia; order Lagomorpha; family Ochotonidae; genus Ochotona; species Ochotona curzoniae. Next base: position 151,230 of record NW_024466309.1, read on the forward strand.
GTAGACTTAGAGGTAGGAAGTTTAGGAATCCCCTATGGTTTCTGGAATTTCCCTGTGAGTGATGAGCCAGCTCAGCAGCCAAGAAGGAGGGTGAAAGATAACATAGAAGATTTGGGAGAGAAAATAGAGTGTAAGGTGGAAAATTGAAAATCTACAGCATAATAGAATTTCTGAGCTGTACTCTACCCCCAATAATTAATTTACAGGTAAAACAGCCACCATGGTTGGAAGTGTGCTTTTCTTTTCCCCACCAATATCTGAGAGATCTGGTGTGGGCAGGGAGCCATGGTGGCAATGGATTTAACAATGTTAATGGCCTTTGCCAAGAGGAGTCTAGCAGTGGGGTGAGACTGGGATTTGGGCCTACAACTACAATTATGGGCCATGGGACTCTGGATATCAGGACATGAGGGAGTGGTAAATGGTGAAAAAGCAATGGGATAGATGGATCAAAGATCTCCATGAAACTAAAGAACTGTTTCAGACAGGATACTGGCATATGCAAGCAGAAACTGTCTGGGGAACAGTTAACAGGTAGAGATGCTCATGCATTACCCTGTAAGATTCTGGTTGAGTTGGTTTGAGTTGGAGTCTCAGCATCTGCACTTTAAAGAGCTCCACAGGTGGTCAAGGTGTGGCTGCAGTTGAGAGCCAGCAGGTAATAGGGACACAGGCAATCAATTCATGTTTGTGGTCAGCTGGAAGATGGAAGTCCTGTGGGCAGTGGATGCCTTCCGTAGCTGGTGGCTCTCTGGTGGCCTGGAAGTGACCTGGGAGTGAAAAATAGTGTCCTCTTCCACTGATCCAACAGTGTTTATCAGGGGCAATTTGAATGTTTCCACAATCCCTCTTCACTGGGATAAGAATCCCATCTGTTCCCATGGACGCATTTCCAAGGTTGCAAATGCATTCCTCAGGGAATCCCTGAGCTTGGTGTGCAGTGGTGATCTGAGGCACTGAAGCACAATTTCACCAGCTTTGCAAGGCCCTGGGAGGGCTTCACAAACCACCTGGTTCACAGGTGCTCTGAAGCGGATCCTGGGGTCCTCCACTGCGGAGGCATGAACCTTCGCTTTGTGTGTAGCTAGCCAAAGGTGACGAAAAACAACAGCATAGCAACCTCAAGTGCAAATTCCTTCCTACTTACTCCCCTTCATTCTTTCTTCAGATTCAAAACATGATAAGGTGTCACTTATGGCCTAATGAAATAGGAAAGAATTTCCTTCATAACAATCAACAAAAATACAGTGTCAGAACTAAGTCCTATAAATAACAGTGTGTTTGGAATACACAGCACTAGCTCCTAGTCTGGCTGAACCCCGCAGCAGGAGTTGTCCCAGGGTCACCCAAGGGCTGATGGAAGGTATGATTCCTGGAAGGGGGTATGTGGCTGGACTTTCCTACATGGGGTCCCTCCATACCCAGGAAGCTGTCAGGTTTTAAAGTCAACACTGAACATTGTACTTGCCATAAAATAACTGACTGGTAGAAAACAGATGTAAAGCAAAATAGTAAACAACGAAAAATGTCATGTAGTGTCCAGCCATGGCTGAGTCTGATATTTATGAGTGCTAACTGAGGTCAAATGTGGCCCAAAAATTTTCGGAACTTTTTCAAACAAGGTTTATACTCTATGATCACTATATCAGAGAGGGTAGTCCTTTAGGAGAAGACACACACACACACCAAAAAAACAGCATACTTTGCAAGAAAGTAAATTGCAAGCCTTTTAAACTGTTAGAAGATGCTTTTTATTGGTTCTAATTTTAAGAGGAATTTATCAAAAAGGTGAAAACGAGCAAGCAATGTTCCTGTAGTAAATTTAAGTGTAACTACAGCCAATACTCACTGGGGCAATAATCCCAACTGTTAACATAAGTACGTTTCCATTGTTATAAACATTTGGTTTAACTTAATCTCCAACTATTCTACTGCCAAAAGGAATCTCATTGACAAGAGCTAATACACTGGTTACTCTCAAAACCATCCCTTTTTAAACTGTGGACTTACTGGTAGTGTTCATCAGGGAGAAGACTGTTTGCTACCACTGTCATCAATCTCAGCGAAGTTCAGAGATATTTGCTTGCAGTCACTGCAACTCGTTCCTTTGCTGGTTTGCGTCTACATGTGTGAACAAGAGACCAGCGGTTTGGGTGATGCTATATTTCTGTCAGATGACAGTGTGACTGTGATTGGATCTGATGAAAGTCTTTGGCTGGGCTTCTGATCCAGATTTCTTTTGAGTAAAGCAAAAAAGAAAGCAGAAACCAAGCATACAGAGCACTCAGGCTTGAATTTTTTTTAAAAGAGTGCTTATTTTTATTGGAAAGGCAGATATATAGAGAGAAGGAAATACAGACAGAAAGATTGCTTGTCCACTGGATCACTTCCCCAAGTGGCCGCAATGGCTGGAGCTGAGCGGATCTGATGTCAGGAGTCAGATGTCTCCTCCAGGTCTCCCAGGCGGGTACAGGGTCCCAAGGCTTTGGGCTGTTCTCAACTGCTTTCCTGGGCTACAGACAGGGAGCTGGAAGGGAAGTGAAACAGTCGAGATAAGAACTGGAGCCCATATGGGACCCTAGGGCATGCAAGGTGAGGACTTTAGCCACTAGGCTACCACACTGGGCCCAGATTTGAATGTTTTGACATAAACAACTTTGCTTAGAAGAGTCAAGGAAGTGGGTGATGGGTAGGGCTCTTCCACAGTTCCTTCTAGCTTCTCATACTGCCTAACCTTGCAGCTGCAAAGGTCTCAGAACCACAAAAGAAACCTAGGTTCGAGAACATGGTTAGAAGGCCTCCAACTCTAGTGTTTAAATGAAATACTGCAACCTGGTGGAAAGAATTTTGGCCAAAGTGAAGTTTAGGAGATGTGGAATGAACCTTGCTCCAGTCCTAGAACAGCTGGTGGTCAAGTCAGTTCCTTGCTGGGTCTCAGTTTCTGAACTAGTAAGATGGGAAAAGCAGCTCTGAGGGAGCAGAGGAGAGGGCATACCTAGGTGGATTGTGTTAGATGTTGGGACTTTCTCTGAAGAAATGGTTTCTGCCATCCAAATATTTCACAAATCATTTATTACATGCCCTATAAAACTTTCTAAGATAGAAATTTCTAAAGGAGGATGAATGTGAAACTTTTAAGGCAAATCATAAGTTTATCTTTAATAGTTAAAGCTTTCATGATCAATATCAATAATTTTATCAATTAATGCTGATCATATTAATATCCAAACTTATAGCAAGGAGAATGCTGTGTAAATATGTCATATCTGATAAATGTGTCATTATTACTTCAGATGCTTGTGAATGCTATAATACCATGGTAGGATCAGAGTAGAATTTCCTTGTTAATAGTTTCTGACAGAACCTGCGAACATAAATTAAACAATCAATTGACAGCACTAGGATTTTCTCAATGACTCACAGAATCACTAGATCTCAAATTTGGTGAGTTCAGTTTCTTAACTTCAAACCAAATAATCTGTTCTGGCTGGTTTAAGCAGAAGGCACTTATTAAAGAAATTGTCAAACAATCTACTGTCTTCAGGAAAACCAGAAAGCCAGGCTTAGGTGCCTCCCATGACACCGGGAAGCAGTGCCCTCCCATAACACAGAACTGACTCAGAGGAACAGTGTGTCTGCCTGCTCTTCAGTATTGAAGGTACCAGATGCTAGAAACCCAGCCCAGCTCTCAGAGGCTCCTGACAACTGACCTGAACTTCAGGGAGTTCCTACTGCCCCCTAGTGTGCACTGCCTCACATTGCTCCTTTTGCTTCCCTGTCTGTAGGTGTAGCTGCTGATGGAGAATCCCCCGAGGTTAATGCCAATGCAGAGCGTGGCTGTAGGAAAGCTCTTTGCTAATAGCTCCTGGTAAACAGAAGGACTATACCGTGTGGCGTGGCTTGGAGCTGCCCTCTCCGAGGAGAAGAACAAAGACCGAGTCGCCAAATCCAACAAGGCAAAGTTTGACTGGAGCCTGGAGTGGAATTCGTCTTTGAGTGGTCCTGACCAAAAGGTTAGAACAGGCATCAAGGTTCCTGGATGACAGCAGAGCTCAGTTCCTGGTGATCAGCTCCACTCCTGTAGGTTAGGTAAGGATTGTTACGGGGAATGGGTACAGGCAAAGTCTATAGCCAAGGCGAGGAAGTAGCATAATGAATCAAGAGACTGCAGTACTGAGTAAACCAACTTAAGTTCAGGGCTTGGGCTGGGTGGTCACAACATAAGGTTGGAGCCAATTGCTCAGATCATATCCAGAAGCTGCAATCCACTTATATAACACTCCTGATTCTGGCTAGGGAAGCAACAACTTACTTCCAGACCTTTCTCACCAGGCCAAGGATTACGCTGTGTTACCAGCCCCACCTCAAGAGAGCTCAGAACAGGTGAGCTGTCACTATGCCTGCCTCTCAGGCTACGTGAAAGCAATGTTCCAGTTATCTGCTGCTGTGTGACAAACCACCCCCAACATAGTATAAAGCAGTAAGTAAGTTCTTATGCCCTCCGAGGATATATTTTCTCAGCTCTAGAATATCTGAAGCCTCAGCTGGGAAGACTCAAATGCCTGGAGTTGACTTAAACAACTGACGATTGGACTTACCTGGGAAGTTCTCTATTCAGCCATCTGGCTTCTGGACTGGGGTAGATCAGAGGCAGAGTTCAGCTGGGCCTGTTGGCTTGAGTACTTACCTGAAGCCTCTTCGTGTGTACCAGGCTTCTCACAGTGTAACCACTGGGTTTCCAGACAAAACACCCAAAGGGAGCTTTTGGAAAACAAACGTTCTGAGAAACCTGGATGGAAACCAAGTGAGCTTTCATGACCAGTCCTTGGAAGTCATGTCATGTTGGTCTGTTTACGTCATTGGTTGAAGTAGTGACAAGCCCACCTAACCCCATACAGAGGTGACACAGATAGACCCTACTTGTCAATGGGAAGATAGTAAAAAACTGGAGGACTTGTTTTAAATGTCACTAAAAAAAAAAGAGAGAGAAAAGCTCAGAAGCATGGCATCTGCACATAAATATTGGCCCTTAACTTGAATAACCTGGGTTAGTCCAAGAGACAAGTCTGCATTTTTTTTTTTAATAAACTGAACCCTATGCCAGACTCTGGGGACACAGAGCAAAGGTTCAACCCTTAAGGAGTTTTATCTGAGGAGACAGATGAATATACCTTATTGTATTTGAAAGTCAAGTAAGGAAAATGAATACAGACAGGTGGCACAAAAGTGCTGTACTAACCTAGAGGAAGGGATCTTTAACCTTGTCCCATGGAAAGGCTGTGTTGTATACAAGAGTGTATAAAGCTAGAAATCGGTGAGATAGAAACTTTTTAAAAAATTTTTGTTTATTTGAAACACAAACACACACACACACACACACACACACACACACACACACACACAGGACTCACATCCTCTAATTCACTTCCCAAATGGCTATACCAGTAGGGACTGGGTCAGGCAAAAACCATCCAGGTCTCCCACATGGTTAGCAGGAACTCTAGTATCTGAGCCATTCTTGGTGGATTCTCAAGCACTTTGGCAGGAAACTGGACTGGAAGCAGAGTAACTAGGACTTGACCCAGCCTTCTGATATGGGTTACAGGTAGCTCAAGAAGCAGCTCAACTATCAGGAATCAAATACTTGAGCTATCACCTGCTGCCTTCCAAGGACTGCATTAGCATAGGAAGTATAGATGGGAATTAGAACTTGAGCGCTCCAATGGGGAATGTGGGAGCCTCAAGTGCTGCGTTGGATGCTGCACTAACTGTCCACTCCAGACCTAAATTTGAATGCTACTCTTGTTCGATTGAACCGTACAGAACTGTTTTTGTTGAGGCTAAAAAAACAGTTGAGCATTAGCAATTTCATGCCTCAATCTAATTACTAACTTAGCTAGCCTTCGGTAATCATTTAGCTTCTAGGAATAGTAGTATATACTTCCAAAAAGAAGGTTAAAAATATCACAACGTTCTTTAGAAAAATAAGGTAACATGTGGCATGCTTGTGTGGAGCTTAACAGGATAATCAGTCAATAAATAGTTGTTTCATAATTATTTTGTTATCATCATAGAAATCATTATGGAGAGGGCAGAATCTGAGATGACATATGAAGGTTGAACATGAACCAGGAGGGAGTTCTGTGAGGGGTTTTAGGTTGATCAAAAACATGCGAAAGTGCTGTTTCTGTGATTTTACTGATAATCACATTCAGTTGCCACTATTTTAGAACTCAGAGATCTATTTGAAATAAAATGATTTAAGCAAAAAATTTAATCTGAAAATCACTAGTAGCAAACTACGACAGATATTTTCAAGTCAACTTCCCAGTGTTTTTATGGGTAAATAATCTATAATTTCTTTTAAAATCACTAACTCATTTTGCTTAACAATTAAATTGCTATGAAAGAAAGACATCTTGGGGACCATAACACAAGAAGGAATCGAAATTCTGGCTTCCTGTGGTTGTGGGAAGAAAACAAGAGCCATAAGAACCGAGGGCTTAGGTTTCGAAGTCCTCATAGAGTCAGGACCTAGAACACTGGTCCAACATAGACAGGGAGCTAGAACTGATTTCCTCACATAAGACTGGTTCTCAGAAAGTCCCACCAAAGGATAGGCAGGACAGGCTTTTGGCACAGTGGTTAATAAGCCACTTGAAGTGCTCACAATATTGGAGTACCTACAATTGAATGTGCACTCTGCTTTTATTTGCAACTTTCTGATAATGTACACTTGGACGGAGCAAGTCCCTGTGACCTACATGGAAACCTGGCTTGGGTTCCTGGCTCATGGGTTGGATCTCACTCTGTCCTGGTTGATGAAAGCATGTAGGGAGTGAACAAGCAAGTGAAAGATCTCTTTCTCTCTCACTGCCTTTAAAATAAGATTAAAATAAGTAAATAAAAAAAATTTATAAGCTGTATCACCAGTGAAAGACTGGTGGAGAAAAATCACCAGCTCACCAGAAAGGGAGATAGCAAGGAAGCTTCTTGTGGCATCTGGCCACTGGATGAAAATATGTGTGGTTCTAAATACACTTGCTCTGTATTCTGGGAACTCCTGGAATGCTCAATGAAAAAAACATTATGATAGCACATGTTGAACAAATGAAGATGAAGTTTTAGATTAAGTGCCACTTAATTTTTTTTTTAAGATTTATTTATTTATTGCAAAGTCAGATATACGGAGAGGAGGAGAGACAGAAAGGAAGATCCTCCGTCCGATGATTCACTCCGGAATGGCTGGTGCTGTGCCGATCCAAAGCCAGGAGCCAGGAGTCTCTTCTGGGTCTCCCATGCAGGTGCAGGGTCCCAAAGTTTGGGGTCATCCCCGACTGCCTTCCCAGGCCACAAGTAGGGAGCTGGATGGGAAATGGAACTTCCAGGATTAGAACTGGCTTCCATGTGGGATCCTGGCGTGTTCAAGGCGAGAACCCTAGCTGCCAGGTTACCGTGCCGGGTCTGCCACTTAATTTTTTAAGGTGCAAATCTGACACTAATCTCCTTGAGATTCCTTAGTTATATTCACAATAAAGCGCCTAGCTTTGCCTTTGTTTGTACTTCCACATGGCATGTGTCCCTTGAAGTCTGACTCTTGATGTTTCTGGTCCTCACGTTGTGTTTTCCTCTGGCTCTATAAAACTTTGGAATGAACGTGTGTATGTTTAATAGCTTCAGCTTTTACAAGGTCTTTATTTGAGAAAGAGAGAGGGTGCTCTCATATGCTAGTTTGCTTCCCAAATCCCTTGAAATGATTCCAGTTTATTCTAAATCCACGACCCAGAAATCCAATACAAGCCCCCATGTGGATGGCAGGAATGGGGCATCGTTACTGCCTCTCATGGTCAACATTAGCAGGAATCTGGAGTCTGGAATCAGAATTGGGGATCAAAACACAGACACCATTACATGGGAAGTATCTTATTGAGCATCCTACCAGAAGGCCAAATGTGCATCCCAAGGCTTTATAATAAAAACAACTGAGGAATTTTTGAGATTCTGAATTGGAAAATGACAGTGTTGTGGAGCGACTTAGAAATGTACACAATGGGAACTAAGTCATTCATGCTGCATCCCTAGATGTTGTTCCATTATGGAAAGCATAAGAGGCACCAGATGAAGAAAGCCACCTGGCTGCTGGGTTTGTAGGTTTTGGGCAGGCAAGTTGTGAAAAGTTCTGCAGAAAAGCAATGTACGTTAGGGACAGATACATCAACACATTGTTCTTTTTTGCTGAATACTTATTTTCATAGGAGAGGCAGATTTACAGAAAGAAAAACGAGACAGAAAGATCTGTCCACTGGTTCATCCCCTAAGTGGCCACAATGACTGGAGCTGAGCTGAGCTGATCCAAAGCCAGGAGCCAGGAGGCTCCTCCAGGTCTCCCAGGCAGGTGCAAGGTCCCAAGGCTTTGGGCCATCCTCTACTGTTTACCCAGACCATAAGTAGGGAGCTGGATGGAAAGTGGAGCAACTGGGACATGAACTGGTGCCCATTAGGGATTCTGGCACTTGCAAGGCCAGGATTTAGTGCCTGAGCCATGGCACCTGGCCCTAACATTTTATTCCTTATGTTAGCTACTTGACACCAGTACTTCCACTATGGGTAGAAAAAGTGATGCTTTATCTTTGTGAGTCCTTTAGAACACCAATGTCCCAATAAGCCCAATGTATCCAATTTCAGAGTTCCAGTCCAGTGCCAACCTATCTGAAAACTTAGATGTATATTTTTACATTTAGACTATCACTTCCAAAAGAGAATAAGCCTGACCAATTTTAGAATTATTCTCCTGTCCTGTGATTCTTCTTCCCCAGTTTCGAACATATTTGTTGTTGTTGTTGTTGTTGTTGTTGTTGTTGTTGAGGAGTCTGCACAGAGCTGATTTAGAAAATGTACTGTTAAAATCCAGTATAAGAGTATTGTTTTTTTCCAAACTGTTTGAAGTCCAAATCTTATCATGTGTCAGGCTTCTAGCACAGGGAGTCTCACAGTAGATAATTCAATAGATTAGTTTGTACCATTTCTTCTGTGTACAATTGATTTTTCTGTAATAGAAATGGTTCCTGTCACAATTCCAGACCTGGGGTATGCTTCCTTGTCTTAATCTTTGGAAATGAATTGCTTACAAAACATTTGCACTTGGACATGCATCATCATTTGAAGAAACAGAGCTTTACCTAGGTAGGTATGTTTCTGGGAAAAGTGAATATAAATCAAAAATTTTTGTAAGTCAAATCGTATTTTAAATGTCTCGGGGGAACTCATTATTTAATAAAACAGCACAGAACGAAAAATCACATTGTGATGTGGCTTTTCATAAGGCAGGGCACACCTGCATCACACCCTGTCACGGCCACACAACTTCACTCCACAGCCAGGGTGAGGGGTGCCAGGTCTGCCTTGGACTCAGGTCATGGGGATTCAGTGATTGAGTCCTGAGGATCATGCTACAAGTCAGTCTCACTTATAAATGTTCTCATCATGGATCCTATTTTGTGTCCTTTAAAAAGGGTGGAAAATCAACTAATAATCTGAACTGTATACTAAGCAAATTAATTTTCTTTCATTGTGTTTGTGTGTGTGTGTCTGTGTATCTCAATCATAATCATTGTTTAAGAATTTTAAAGCACTGTATGTGTAACTTTCATTAATATTTTGTTTATGGGCAAGGATCTAGCCTTCATCAATAGTCTCCTGCATTGAAAGAAATGGAACTAGACAAATGGAAAATGAAAATTTAAAACAACCCACCAATTTTAAAAGGATGAAAAATAGTCCTTGTTCTCTTGAATGCCACTTTCTCTTTGAAATGTCTTTCTAGCTGCCAGTCTTACAGGGAGATATCTTTAAATTCTGACTGTATACTCTGCAGAAAGGCTTGCCATCACAAGAGTGGGGAAAAGAATGCATCTGGCAGAGGGTCTCAGTGGCTCGCATCAGGTGCTCTCTTAAAAGCATGCTGCTAAAACCCCAAACCCATACACACAAACACTCATGGCAAATGACAGAATACTAGAACTTGGAACTCATTTTAATAAGCTCCACTTACTACTATGTAGTTGACACTATGCTAGGCACCTCTTACACTTTATTAACAACTCTCAACAATCTTGTAAGATATTTGTGTGTGTGTGTGTGTATATATATGGTTGGGGTTATAATATATATATATATATTTCATCAAACAGAAAACACGATTCAGAAAGTTTCCATAATTTGCCCAAGTTGTACAGCTAGGAGAAGGTAGACTTGGGATGTGAACCTCCCGCGGTTTAACTCTAAAGGTCTTTCAACCTTATCCTTTTCCTTGAACTTTGCTAAACATATAATGGCCTGAACTTTGCATGCAGCCATCTTTTCCTAACAGTATCAACTGCAGCCTCCAAAAACGGTTTAATACATTAATTCCACGCTACAGATGAGCCATCGCCATTTGGGAACTATAAGCCATGATGCCCTTCAAGGTGCCAGTAATCCGGAGGGAGAAATTAACGCCATAGCTTCAGTAAAAAGAGTTGGACGGTGGAGGTGGAGGGAGAGAGAAGTGGGAGGAGGGACGGTGTCCAGACAGGGACCCAGAAGGCCTTGCGGATGGCATTTAGTCTCCAAGGCCCGTGGTCAATGGATTGTGGGGAGGGGGCAGGTGAGGCAAAGGACTCTGCCATGGGCTTTCGAATGAATGTGGCCATGGACTCCACCTGCTGCGACCGAGCAGACAGCGAGGTTTGTAATGAGCTTCAATCGGGAGAACCTGACCGGGCCCATCTACAGCAGTGTTTTCCAAACGTCAGCGTGCGAGCGAATCACCTGCTAAAACGCCGGTTTTCATTAAGCAGGTCTGGCCGGGACGTGGGATTTTGCGTTTGCAATCGAGTCCAGGTGAAGCCTGAGGTTGCCGGTCTGCGGCCCCTGTTTCCAGAGGCATCCGCGTTAAGACAGGCAGCCGGCTCGGGCCTCCCTGCAGACCCTGGGAATCAGATCCACATTTTGAACCAGATCCCTGGCCTGTCCGTCCGCACTTCAAACGTTGGAAGCACTTTTCTAGGTGACTGTTGAGTGGAAAGGAGCCAAACAGGTTCTTAACTTCCCCGGGCATCATACACCAGCAGTCTGGTTTGTTTCCGGAGCTCCGTTTCCCAGGAGGAGAGATTTGTGCCCCATGAAGCTGCTTCTCCGGATCCTAAGCCAGTAGCAGCTCCGGGAGCCGCTCGCCTCATAATCCTCCTTGTTGGGTTCCTTTCCACCCCAACCCGCGCGCGCTTCCCCGGGGCGCTCCAGCTGTTTCCACCCCCACGCCCAGGCAGCTACTGTGCACAGCTGGAGCCCGACGCGCCCCGCGCACCAGAGCTGCGGAGGCCGCGGGAGCCAGGCGGGGGCGCCGCAGACCAGGCTGTGCGGGACCGAGGGCGGGCGGGCAAGCGCCAGCTGGGCATCTGGTGCCAACCCGCGCGGCCCTGGCGCGGCCCCACATTCCCACACGGCGGGAGCCGCGGCTCTCTACCTGGGCGGCGGCGCTCATCACCCCGACCTGTGGTCCATAAACCTGTCGGAAAAACAGTTCTCCAGTCCTGTGCGCCAGGAATCCGCGCGACCTGCAACGCAAGGAACTGCTGTTTAGAATTCCCGAGCTGGGTGGGGGTGCCCTGGGTTCGATCTTCAAGTCGAGTATTTACTGCCATCATCATCATCATCATCGCGTTAAAAAATAAGTCAACAGCAACCCTGACCTTCCTCCCCACACACACCTCTTACAGACGTTACTGAAGTTTGGGGCAGGGTTATTTAACGATTTGCTGAGAAATCTGGGGCCGAAAACGCAAAGTACCGAACGGGCGAGTTGGACCAGGAGGAGAAGGTAGCTGGGCAGCTGCGGCGCCGCCCCCGCCTGCTCGCCTGCACGGCGGCCCGGGGCGCGCGGGGCTCGGGCTGCGCGCCGAGCAGAGCGAGCATTTCGCAGGAAGAGGAGCGCGCCGCCTCGGTGTCCCCGGCCGGGGTGTTGGCGCGCCGCGCGGAGCGGGCGCTCCGGCCGCCGGGCGCCCAGACCGAGAGAGCCCCGCGCTCGCGTCCCGGCGGCGGCGTCCCTCTCCCGGCGAGCGCGGCGGCCCACGGGAAGTTAGCACCTGGGATGTGCGCGTCTGCTCCTCCGTGTGTGCACGCGAGGAGTGTACGTTTCTCCGGGCACGTCACACAACATGGGTCGCCTTAACCTTCGTGGAAGCTTACGCGTTCTGTCTGGAGGCTGGTCGGGTTGGTGGAAACTTTTGTTGAGTGTGTGTACGTGAGAGTGGGCGCGTGTCCCCACCCTCCTCTTGGTCGCCCCCAACTCCCACCTCCACCCTACCCCCACCCAGCCCGTGCAGGGCGAAGTAGTCCTATATAGCGATGATAAATATCCCTGTTGATCACTTGATTGATTACCTCCCTGAAAGGTCACGCGGGCTCGCAGTAATTTCCTTTTGCCTAAGGCTCCCTTTTCACTTTTACTCCGGCACGACAGCTCCGAGTACACGGGATTTTTATTTTTTTATTTTAACCCCTAAATGCAACCCCTCCCGAAAACAATGCGGACGAGAAAAATCGAATAAAATCAACTCGAGACCTTTTCGCTCACTCGCAGCCGCCCTTCCCAATTTGCTACTTCCTTTCGTGTCGCCACCGCCCCCTCCTGCCCCGACCCCCTCTCCCCAACTCAGATGTATTCTGGACACTGTTTAATAGATGAGTGTCTTGCAAGTAAACTCGGGCATCCCTTGGGTCTGCATTTCAGGTCTATGACTCTCTCCCTTTTTTTCCTGTGGACTGAAAATTCGGATTTAAACCACTAGACAAGCTATTAATTTAGCTAGGCTACCCAGGGTCCTGAACCCAATTAATTTCTAATAATTATAGCCTAAGGGGGCTAGATAGATCTCCCTGCCTCTTTCTTTTATTGCCTCTCCACGCCACCGGGGTCAGCGTATAATAATAAAGTGTATATTTTGAAAGCCATCTCCAGAACAGTGAGTTATTGCAATGAATGAAAATTGTTTCCATTTTGGCTAATTGAGCCCATGACCGAAAGCTGGAGCTCTGAGACTAAATAAAGAGGACTGTTTCATTTCAACATGAAACCCCTGCCTAGCTCTGCTCACCCACCAAGAGTTTAATTTCTTAACAGCCAACCTGAAACCCAGCATTGGGTAAACAGTATTAATAATTACATTACAATGATTAAATTAATCTTGCTGGTAGCCAGGAGAGTGCAGGTTGCGATTGAATAGCACGATGTAAAGTTCATTGCACAAAGACAATAGGCCAAGAAATAACTCCATAAAGAATTCAAACTTTCTTCCAGAGATACTGTAGGGCAAGCTCAGTTATAATGAGAAGAAAGGAATATTTCTTGTGGCGTGTAGTGTATTAAAATCGGTTTCTTGCCGGGTTTTGGTGCTAATCAAAGAAACAGTTGAGAAAGGGGTATCCTCCCGGTCTTCTTTTCAGCAACTCGTCTTCCTTCCGACTTCCACCTCGTCTACTTCGGTTTACAAAAAGAAAAAAAAAAAAAAAAAAAAAAAAAAAAAAAAAAAAAAAATCCTACACTACCCCGTCCCCTGCTGCCGCCATGAAAACAATAAAAGAGGCAAACTCAAAACAGCTCATAAGTTCATCCAGCTTCCCAACGAGGTGCTGCTTCCAGCATGCCTGCTTCCGAGAGAGGAAACTTAAAGAAAACTCGTAGCTGGAGACCTACCCTACCGTCCCTCAAGGAAACGAATTTCAGGAGAAGAAGGGTGGGCGGGGGATGCGTGGTGGGCAGCGAGGGCGGCCCTAGCAACTTGTAGGAGGCCTCTTGGCCCCTGCGCGAAGGCCAGCTCCGGTGTCCCGTTAGAGGGTGTCGGGAATGCCAGGGGCCGTCGCCCAGACACAGTCACCTGCTCTGGTCTCTCGGCTGGAACTAGGGGCAGGTGGAAGTGAGTGGGAAGGGAACTGGGACACTGCAAGCGCGCAGGGCGGGGGCACGGCGCAGTGGGCGCAGTGGGCGCAGTGGGCGCAGTGGGCGCAGTGGGCGCAGTGGGCGCAGTGGGCGCAGTGGGCGCAGTGGGCGGTGAGCTCGCAGGGCGGCCGTCGGCCGTTTGCTCCAGCAAGTTAAACACACTTGAACCGGCAACTTGGCGCTTTTATGAACGCACCCTTGGGGCTGAAAGAAAATGACAAAGGCAGGGAGGAGAACAGGACAGGAAGGAAAGAGGGGGGAGAGGGGGAAAACACAACTTTCTGAGTTGAAAAATTTAAAACAATTCTATTGTGCAAATAAGGGGATGGGGAGAGAGAAACACCCCCCCCCCCCACACACACACACACACTCGCACACTGCTTTGGTCTGGGGCCCAGAAGACTTAGTGTGTATCTCACTTAGAAATATATCCCCAAATTCACCGAAGTCTTCCACCTCCATCCTGTTCCCCTCTCAGAACTCTTCCTACCCTCTAGCCTGCCACTTTCCCTTGTGGATCTGGGGCTTAATCTGAGGTTTGGGTCTAGCATCTCTGCATTTTCTAGAAAATTCTCCTGCATTCCTCCTCCCCTCCTCCCCCTTAAGTCGACCAGAGACCCGGACAACCTTCCCTCCCCTCCTTGAGGGAAAATGAATTAGTAAGAGGGGTAGTACTTCTCCCCACCCACCACATCTTTAAGCACCCCCCATCTCTCTCTCTCTCTCTCTCTCTCTCTCTCACACACACACACACACACACACACACACAAACACACACCACCGGTGAGACTGTGCAGCCAAATGCTCTAGATAGAGCCTCCTCCTTCCCATTGGGACGCGTCTCTAGGAGCCAGGTTCATGTGGATCTGGGCTTCCTGGGACTTGGGGGCAAGGTCCTGTAGGTTCTGACAGCAGGGGTCCTTCCCTCCCGTCCCCCTCTTTTGTCACACAGACAGTCCCCTTCCGACACGGTGAAGTTGCTGGCCAGGAGATGTGTTTGTTTCCTTAGAGCTTTAGTCACCTTCTCCCAGCCTCTCAGGTCCTGTTTCTCCATTTCTCCAAAAGGGACTCTACCTAAAATTCAAGGTGTAGCAGAAAGTTTCAGAGTGGAAGGCAGACGTCTTGGGCTCCACACTCAGTATGTTGAATCGTCTGTGCGTCTGCAGTGCCCGGTGGGTAACCCCTCTCACCTCGGGGCACAGGTAACAGGAGTTGCAGTCTGGGAAGAACGCAGGTGCCCCTCTAACCACAGTGGATGAGAACTCTCTAGTGGCCCTGGGGACTGGACACCAGAAACTCTCTTCAGGAGGTCGTTACACCCTCGCTCCATGTAATGCCCTTTCTTACTCCCCCCAGGTCTCTTTCTCACATTTCAAGGTTATACATCTACCTGCTTTGGGATCTGTAGCTTGGTTCTCCAGGGACTTGTATCTTACGCTCCAAATGCACCCGGAATTACACAGATATAAATGCAGGAAAACGGTGGACATCCTTTGCCACAGTGAATCCTTGAAACTTAGATTCTCTGGAATAAAGATGTTTGCAGGCCATTGACAAACCTGGCAGTTTGCTTTCGCAGCCTTAGTTCCAGTGATCACCATAAATACCCACAGGGACATCGGGGCATTCTCAGTAGCCACAAGTCACCTTCCTTGCCGTTTGCCACACTCATTCCCAGAACTTGCTTTTTTTTTCCTTCTTTTTTTCTACCCTGAGCATCAAGGATATATTATTGCAGCATGCAGATGGAAAACATTGTAATTTTCTTTTTATGGTGTCGGGCAGGATTTGCAACAGATAATAATGCAGACATAAATAGCACATGGTAGGTACTGAACAAAATTGTTTAATACAAGGAGGTTGTACCAAGAGAAAAAAAATCGATACCTGTTGGGATTGATTCATATCGTGAGCATTGCCAGCCCCTTTAGGAGTTCCCCATTTCTGAGTACCCACCTCCTTGGCAAGTCCTGAAATTAAAGCAAACTTAAATAATAGACTTTTAAAGGGCGTTGGGGTTGGTTTTCCTTCTTGTGCTTGTGACCCCCAAAGGCTGTGAGTTTAAGCGAGTCAAGCTGAGCTACACAGGAGGCTGTCCACCCAGGCAGCCCTGGGGAAGGCAGGAAGGTCACAGGGAAGGCAGGAGGTCTTGGATGTCAACTGTCCCGGTGACCAGGACCTGGAACGCCAGGGCGATCGTTACCACTCGGTGGAGACAGGCTACCGCAAACCTCCAAGGAGGGAAGTGCGTTGGGGTGACACCTAAAATCGAGAAAGAAAATTATTCTCCGGCTTCCACCTCTGAGAACGGAAGCCGCGCTAGCTCCAGCAGCAGAAGCGGCAGCGGGCATGCCCAAGTTCAGGAGGATTCGCATTTTCCCCTGGGTCCTTGGCCGAGGGTCCAGCCCCTGTCCCAGCTTTGCAGTAGAGGGAGAGGCTTTTTTAAATTTCCCTCTACTTTTTTTTTTTTTTTGCTTTCCTCGTGGATGATAAAGAAAAATGTCTACAATTTGTGATAAGAAAAACAATAATAGTTGTAGCACAGGCTCAATAAGAGTCCAACACGGAATAAATCCTCTACGCAAGTCTTCATCCTCCCTCCCCCCCACCTTTTTTTTTTTTTTCTTTTTTGGGCGAGGTATCTGTTCCCCTCGGCCTCCCCGCTCCTTCCCCGCCCCCCGACGCCCTCCCCGCAGCTCTCTTTCTCCGCCTCCTCGGCGATTGCCATCTGACAAGATCTCCAAATCAAAGTGATAAATCGCTCCAAACTTTTTTTGGCGGCGCTGAGATGTTGGAGGGGCGTCTAGCGCGCATGTGCGAAGGTGTCCAAACTGACAATGCTGGAGAGATAGCGAGCGTGGATTGAGAGAAAGGGAGAGAGGGAGGGAGAGTGAGGGAAAGACAGAAAGAGAGTGTGTGGAAGAGTGTGTGTGTGTGTGTGTGTGTGTGTGAGAGAGAGAGAGAGAGAGAGAAAGAGGAGAGGAGAGGAGAGGAGAGAGAGGGGGAGAGAGAGAGAGAGAAGAGAGGCGAAGAGGGAGGGAGCGAGAGAGAGAAAAAGAAGGAAAAGATCCAAGAAAAAAAAAACCCAACCACACACCAGCGGCTGCAGGACTGGGCACAGCATGAGATCCAAAGGCAGGGCAAGGAAACTGGCCACAAGTAGGTGCAATATCCCTTTTCTATTGGCTTTTCCCCCTCCTCTGCCATCTTGCATATCGGTCTCCAGCGCCCCGGGAGGGAGCGCGGGCTGCCTCAGGCGCCGGGCCCGGGTGGCGGAGCGGCGCGGCGGCCCCAGCAACCTGCCGCGTCCAGCTCGGCGCCCGCTCCCCGCGCTCTCGCCCGCGCTCTGGGTGCCGGAGCGGCCCCGCGGCCCTCGGCCCCGCGCAGCGACCCGCCGTGCAGCCCGGGTGGGGGTGGGGTGCGGGCGGCCGAGGCGGGGTGGGAGGAGGAGAGCGCGCGGGAGAGCGCGCGAAGGGGTGGGGGGGCAGAGGCGTCTCCCCCTCCCCTCCCTTCCCCCCAGGCGGGGGAGAGTCGCCTCTGGCCAACCAGCTGGTCCCGGGGGTGGGAGGGGGAGCGGGGCCGGGGGCGGGCAGGGTGCGGGGAGCCCTCCCGAGCCCGGGGCGCTCGCCGGCTGCGCGCCGGGCCGGGCGGCGGGCCGCGAGGGAGCCGCGGTGGCGGCGGGCGGCGCTCGGCCGAGTTGGGAAAAGTTGCGAGGCGGCGGCCCAAGTTGCGCGGGCGGCCGGGCGGGCTGCGCCGAGCGGCGGCTGCAGTAGTGGGCGCTGTGCGCCCGGCCGCGGTGGCCGGCGTGTGCGGCGGGAGGACCCGGGCGGGGAGACAAAGCGGCGGGGGTGCGGAGAGGGGGCGCGGGGCGGGCCGAGTCGCGGGGTGGGGGGCACCCGCACAGGCCGGACTCCCGACTGCCCGGGGCCGCGGGCAGGTGGGCAGCCGGCAGGGCCCGAGAGCGCGCGTGGCGCGCGGGCAGCGGCGGCTCCCGCCGAGGCGGAGGACGGGCGGGAGGGCGCTCTCCGAGCCGCGAACCCCCGGGCTGGCCGAGCGACCCCCGGGGGGCGAGCAGCCCGGGCGCCGCCGGCTCCCGCAGCCCGTGCGCCCTGCCCGGTCGCCCGGTTGGGTGCAGCCTGCGGCCGGCCCAGGAACCCTCCCCGGCGCCCCCTGCCTGCCCGGCGCGTCGCAGCCCCGGCCACGCGAGACGAGGCCTCGGGGCTTTGAGGCCGGGGGCCGCCTGGGACCCCCGTCCCGCACCCTTCCAGCCCAAGCAGCGGGTGACGGTCCCGGCGTGGCCTGCCGAGCCACGGCGTCTGACACGGCGTGTTCCTCGGCGTTTTGTGTAGGCGACGAGGCTGGGCTTGTGCAAATGCTCCAACCCCGACTCTTCGGGCTCTCGCGGCGCCCAGCGCCGGAACAGCCGGGGTGCGTCGGCTCGAGGACTGGAGCGGCTCCTGGGAGGCCAGGCCGCCGAGGTTGTCCCGCCCTTGCGCTGGCTGCAAGCACAAGTCTGTGCTGGCTTTCCCGGCGGACCAGAGAAATGAGAGATTGGGGCGGGGGCTGCATTTCCTCAGCCAAGTCTCAGTCTCGCCCCCCTGCCTTGGCTGTTTAGGACCAAGTTGGGCAGGCGCTATCCGCACCCCACCCTCGTAAGCCCTGCCTAGGTGGTGGCCGTCCGGGGCGAGCTCGGCACGGCGGGCGGGCGGCGGTGGCCGGGCTGGCTGCTGGCGTCCCGGAACCCTCCTACACCCCAAGCACCCCCGCATGGTCCCGATTGTCCCTTGTGATTCCTTCAGCTCGACCCTCGGGGGTCCACCCGACTCTAGGACTCTTTGGGGTCACGCGCCCATCTGGTTTTCTCTTTTGGGTCTTACTTATTTTACTTCGCGCCAGTGGAACTGCTGCTGTTTTCCCGTTTGCTTTTAAATGATGCTCTTGTTTTAACTTTCCGCGGAGCGGGACCTGGAGGGCTTGGGTTCCTACGGAAGGTTAGGAGTATGTGTGTGTGGTGGGGGTGGATCACGGAGAGCCTGTGTCCACTGTGCCCCAGTCGGGGTCTGGATGCTCCAGGCTCTGCGCCTCTCCGCGTGTCCGGGTCCCCAACGAAGTAAAAGCAGAACCCCAAACCTGCGACTTTTTGAACAACGTTTTCAGTCGTTGATGGCCAAGCCAGCTGTATGCTGCTGCATAGTAGAAATTGTCCTGCAAGCACAGGCCACTTAGCCACCTCGCTTCCTATCCGACGATGCTTGTCCGGGGCCGCTGGGAGACTCCCGCGCTCGGCCGCGGTCTCAGAGTGCATCCCAACTTTCACAAACTTTTCTTGCTGAGCTTAGGCTGTCCACTTGCTGGGCTCTGGCCGCTGCCGCTGTTCCCAGCCAGAAGCGCTGCTTTGTGAGATTTTTTTTTTTACCCCTGACAAAATCTGGGTAATAAAGGAAATCGTGTGAAAACTACGGATTTTCGTATTTTGAATCGCTATTTCCTCCCCCTCCCCGTTGGTAGCGCGTAGCACAGGTGATTGGTGATCCCTGCGGTGCGGTTGTCGGTAAACGAAAACTTCGTTGTGCTATGTGCCTGGCTTTCTAGCTCTTTCTGGGTTGAGAGGGGTCCATGTGACCATCCTTTAAAAACCAGAACTACCAGCACCTTGGCAAAAGGAACATGGCATGGAAATGAGTGTTTCTCGATCGGTTGCTTGTTATTCTTTTGGTGATTTGGTGGGGTGTATTTCTTTCGTGGCTGCTAAGTTGGTTTTAGCCAAGGTGCAGTCACTGGTGGACGGATTCTGTAGACCCACAGACTGAAAATGCCCGCTTGGAGTGACGCCGAGAAGGAAGGCACGAGGAAGCCTCCAACTTGTTGGACTCCTTTTTGTACACAACCGATAAATTCATTGTAAACCATTTGGGAAGATGGAAAATTTGTGCTGAAATGATGGAAGAAGGGAAAGCAAGAATATTTGCCTTTGCACTGCCTGAAGCCCCTAGATTTTCTTTTCTCTTTTTAAGAAAACTAAAAGCCCAGGTGACTCAGGCAGCCAAGGGAGACCTCGCAGCTGCTTTCTTGGGCAGTACCTGGGCTGTGCCAGGAAGGCCAGTTGCAGTTCTTCTGGTGTGTGAGTTGGGGGGGGTCCTCCCCAGTCTGTCCAGAGCGGGGCTCATGGAGGCTCCCTCCACCTCTGTCTCCCTCAGAGAGAGAACCTGCGGGCTTCGGGCAGTGAAGTGGACTCCCCTTAGCCAAGGCCTCCCCCCTCAAGTCTCATAAAGAAGCAAAGGCCGTTAGGAGGAGCAGAGGAGCAGGGAGCCGGCACTTGCTACTTCTGAACCTGATGTGGTTGAAGTAGGAAGGTAGACTTAGCTACGTAGCCGTTAAGATGTTAAGGGTTTAAGACCTCTGTATACCGGTCCCCTCGGGTTTTCCATCTCCCAAAACACGCAGATCCCAACAGAGATCTGTGTTCAAATATACGGATATTTGTTTATTTCGGGCTGTTTTGGAGAAGGAAAGACGGAGGCCGAGACCCCTTCTGGAAGGCACTTTATTTGCCATTACTTGCCCATTAACCCAGCTTCAGGCTTCTTTATTCATTTGGCACTTGGAGCTCTCACTCTTCATGCAGTATTTTGATGTGTTTCGCAAAAAAAAAAAAAAAAAAAAAGAAAGAAAGAAAAAAAAAGGAATAGAAAAGAAAAAAAATCTGTTTAGGGGAAGGTAAATTACACTTTTCATGTGGGAAAAGGATGGCTCATCAGCCGCGGATGGGGAGTCTGTAAAAAACTGAACCCCACCCCCTCCAGCCCCCTGCCCTGCTGTAGGGCCTCGGGGGCAGCAGGAACCAGCCAGCGGGCTGTGTGTGTGTGTGTGTGTGTGTGTGTGTGTGTGTGTAGTCTGCTGCTGCCCCGAGCCCCAGCTTTCAGGCACTCTTCATGGAGGTTTCTCACTGGTGTGCCTGCAGACCCGACCTCCTCTGTGGACATGCAACTTGTAGGACGCTGCTAGAATAGCAGTTAGCATGTCGCTCATTCTGTGGGCATTTTGGGCTTCTTGCTTTTGATTTGAAGTAAGCAGTTTCTCTAGAAGTATCTTACTTTTGGGGGCTTCTTTTCTTTTTCAAATTTGGGGCCAGGTTATTTGAGGCCACAGTTGCATGACCCGTGGGCAGAAAGGCCACAGCTGGGGACCCCCTGGCTCCCCTGTCTTCCTCTTGGAACAGGGTGGACCGCCAAGAGAATGGCAGGGCAGGACCGGTTGCTGCCCTGAAGGAGGCCTGGCTGAGCACCCTGGCTGCCTCCAACTCCCTCACTTTGCTTGGAGGGGGGCCCTCAGGGATGCCAGGTGGGCTTGTCACCTTGTGGCCGCCAGCCCTGCCCCTAGTCTCAGTGCCCCCAGTCGCTCATAGCGTCCCATTCCCCAAAGCCCAGCAAACCGCCCAGCCAGCTACTTAGAACTGCCTGGTGTGGAGAAAGTGGCCCTAGATGGGTGCAAGAGTGGGCCTGGGGTTCCCATGCTGGGCGTCCCCCAGCCCAGGCTGCTCAGTCCTGGGCTCCTGTGTGTGTGTGTGTGTGTGTGTGTGTGTGTGTGTGTGTGTGTGTGTGCACCCAGTTTCCCCAGCTGGTGTGCTCTGACTGTGTAAACACAGGCACACACATGCTCACACACTCACAGGTCCTGGGTTCAGGAACTCTCTCCTGCAAGGGCAGGCCTCTTCTTGCCGAGGCCAGTGCTGAGGGCTCAAGGGGGACTGGCCCCAGGCAAGGGTGCTAGGTATGTGTTTCTGGAGGGGTGGTTAACCCTTCCTCAGCTGGAAGCTGCTGGCTAGGCATTTTCCCAAGTTGTCTGTGGGGTCTGCTTTTCTTTCCTCCAAGAAGGCACAGAATGAGTCATTAGTTCCCTCTCTTCCTTCCCACTCCATCTGCCATGATCTTCATTCTAAAATTAGATTTTCCCCTTCCCTCTCATCAGGCCTTCCAATGTACCAGGGATTCTCAGGGAAATTGGCAGTGTGATGAGACCCAGTGTGAAGAAGAGGGGAGGAAGGGACAAGCAAGTGGGGTGGGGGGAGCGGGCTGCTGTCCATTCCTGCCTTGCACAGATGGCTATGAGCATCCCTACCCCACCCCATGGGGTGAAAAAGTGTAATTCTTGTTAATTACCTTTGCCTACATGCCATACATGAAACTTCAGAGGTGTGTCTACACAGGGGAGAAACTGTTTACAAAACTCTTTCAAAAAGTGTGACATACTGCTCTAGTTCAGCACTGAAAAGCTAAACACACTTACCCTCCTTTGGAGTTCCCTGGCTGGGGCAGCTATTTGAGCAAGGTTCAGATATTGCTGTGGGTATAACTAATGGCTTCTACCTATTTAGCTCAAGTGGGAGGAGAGAATTCTGAATTCCTAGTCCGATGGGTCCCTCTGGAGACTACGTTCTGGCTCCTGGCCAGTTCTGTACAATGTCAACATTGAATATTTGAATTCCCAGACTCTATTTAACAAGTTTCTAAATAAATAAACTCATTGTGTGTCTGTGTTTAAAATTATTTCACCTCTCTCATAAAAGCTATAGCATCTTATTACATTGGCCTTGCAAGTTGATTTTTTTAAAATAAGCAAACAAACAGAGCTGAAGGCATTTTAGTAGCCAGATTTCCACACATGTATACATATTGCAAAGTCATTCTCTCATGTGTGGCTGGGTGGGAGGACCCTGGGCTATTCAGTGTGGCCTTATAATGAATTGTATTAAAAAAAAAAAAACTAAGAACAGAAAGTCAGTGAAATATTAATTACATTGAAAGGAAGGCTTGACTCCAACTTAAGGGTCTTTATATAGTGGATAACTTTGTCTGCTGGATCTCTCAGGAGCCAGAGAGCTTCATGGCTAAGTCCTAGAGGGACATCTGTGTACAGACAAGAGGGGCAGGTACAGAACTCTGCCAGACGGAATTTTGTTTCTGGGCATTTCCCATCCCCACCCCTTTTCCCCCTGCTGTATATGTATCTACAATTTGGAAGGAGTAAATACATGGATATTATCCTCACATTTCAGCTTGGTGAAAAAGTCTGTGAGTCCTATGGTGTTATCAATTTCTCAACATTTTAACTTTTGTGTTTTTGTGCAGATAAGAGCAGTTGTTCTAAGAAGTACATATTTAATTTAAAAATAAGTCAAGTTCTAGTTGTCTTGAAAGCATGAACCCCATCTGGAATTAGAA
Source organism: Ochotona curzoniae (assembly GCF_017591425.1). Classification (NCBI taxonomy): domain Eukaryota; kingdom Metazoa; phylum Chordata; class Mammalia; order Lagomorpha; family Ochotonidae; genus Ochotona; species Ochotona curzoniae. The sequence goes on from NW_024466309.1 coordinate 174,426, forward strand.
AAGAAAGTGGAATTTACTCTCATTTATGTGTAGAAAGTGTATTATTAAAAAGAATGGGATTTGAAAGGGCACAAAGCAAAACCCATAACATTTCACTGGTAATGTGGAGAGCACAAAGCCAAAAAAAAAAAAAAAGAACCACCAACTTATGCAAACCCTAAAATAGATTACAATGGCCTCAGTCACTTTAATTTTCAAAAATAATAGCTATGATTAAAGTGTGGAGGGGGAGTGTTTTACTTGGAATCATACTCTTGCCTTATTATAAAGATTGTTTCGAGGTTAGAGGACTGCTTCATTATAGATAAAAAATGCAAGTAAATTTTTTAATTAAATGCCTGACTCTTCAAAAGTGTTCATTCTTAAATTACTAATCTTTGATTTTTGGTATTGTTCTTACTCATTAGCAAACGTGTTTCACCTTGTACATTCAGGCAACCCTTTCCTACCAACTTCTGTAATAATTCTGAGGCAGATTTTTATTAATTCTTTCAGTAAACACCTGCCTGGGGGTCAATGACCTGTGACAGGAAGAGCAGCAGCTCCCTTAACTGTACTCAAGAACCTGCCTTGTT